>NW_009260493.1:2230287-2239338 GCF_000687185.1 Egretta garzetta
TTTCCCTGCTTCTCACACCCCAGGACAGCTCTGCTTTTACTCTAATGTTGGCAGAGGAGCGTGAGTAGTTCTTGTAATTCAATCATCAAGCTTTAAGACTGCTTCCCAAGGCTAAATGGAAGCCAAATCTCAAAGCTGCATGCGTCCTATAGCCCATAGGGATCTAAATACAACTAATTTCTGCTGGCTGAACTGTAATAATGAAGATTGCGAGTGCTCAGTGATAAAATTGGGGAGGCCTTATTTAAGGCAATGGAAGTTACACCATGTGCAAAATCCTATTCCCCAGACCGAGGTGGAAATGCTGTTGTTGAATGTTGCAAGGATAAGACAGAAAAAGAGTATAATTTATGCATTATAATTGAAATCAAGGAAGCATTTCCTGCTAATGCTGTCATGCCTGCTTTGCAAGGCTAACCCTAATGACCAACAATTGTACTTTTTAATACAATTTCGGAAGCAAGTGGTGGCTAGGGAATAGTCGCATTGGAACACACACCACGCATGCCTCCCCTACATTTCTTCATGTACAATTCACAGATGATTGCTTTGCAAGGCTGTGGATGCACGACTTACTCTGGAAGAGTGAAGAATCCCATAAAAGCATTTACTAATAGACTCTCTGGCAGGAAAATCCACCTCAGTGCAGTTCCAAGCCACTCTAAACTTTTTTTAATCACCTAATGAACAGTGTTTCCCTTTCACTGTTGGGAATGGACAGCCAGGTTTGGAAAAAAAATAAGAACCAATCCAAATCACTGTCCACAAATGTGGCTGAACTTTTTTTCAGTAAAATGTTAACAGCCTGTGTCCTTCTAGTTTAAATAGGAAGCAGAGGAAAATTAATTATTTCTTTGTATTTCTGACCCTGCAAAAAGCCATAATAAGAAATGCCCTAAGAAAACCTTGCGATCAAGATTTTCAGATCAAGGTTTACAGGTGCTTGAGCTGAAGGCTGAAGATGTTCAGGCAGCATATTTTCTTTGGGGATAATCACATGAAGTGCCAAAACCCATCACTATTTGCTGAAGGGATAAGAATAGTCCCTTCTTACGAGTACTAGGCAGAGTAGCTTTAAGGAATGGGCTCATTCAGCTATAACCTGTACAAACCCTTAAATATCAGACAAATGGAGCGAAAATTCATGGAGAACAGCCTGAGACGTGCCATTCACCTTTCTAGCACTTTCAGGATACTACCAACAAGAATTTTACCTACTGGCTGGTGCTGGCTGCATTCACCCGTGCTCAGACAAGCTCTCCTCGCCAGTACGGGGGTCAATCTAAAGAGGTACGTTCAGGCACAAGGACCATCATTGGTAAGAGCCACATCCTCACATTTCCTTCCTTCTTATCACCTCAGCTTAGGCCTTTCTTGTTTTGCCATTCTACTTATAGCAAGAATATTAACAAATGATGTAGCAAATCAGTGATAAAAGCCACTGGTCATTAAAACCAGGAGGCATCCTGGGTTTAAGCACTAATAAGAGGGCATTAGCACTATAATTACTGCCACATTACTGCCACGTCCATATCTGTGCCAGCCAACTCCTGGAAACCCAGATCTTTTTTGTTAATCATTTTTCATGATGCTTTTGTCTCTCCTGACTGCAAGCCGGGCTAGTCAGGCTCTCCCCTCCCTCCGAGATCTTACAAGGAGAAGTGTGTTGGCTCCCAGCAAAGAGAATGCACTGAACACACAAAAAAAAAAAAAAAAATCCTAAATCTTCCCTAGTTCTTATCTGCCTGAAAAACACACATGGAAGATTCATGGATCCATCCATACTAGTGTTGACATATCATAGAAAGCAATAAGACAGCTAAGAGAAATTAGCTTTTATGTAGCTGTGTCTGCCAAGACTAAAATCTTTCCCACCTCCAGTCACTAAGGGTGTTCCTAGAGTAAAATCCTTTTTGGATCCTAAACTAGACTGCTTTTGATTTTATTCAGTCTAGTATAAGATCCTCCTTGCTCCTGAATGTAAAGATACAGGATCAATAATTTCATCATAGCAATAATCTCTACTCTGTGTCAGATAGGAATTGTTGACAGATGATGCTCCATCTGTCACAGTATTTTACAGTAACAAGCCAAAACACAGCAAAAAAAATACTGTAAACTGTACTGTTAGGAACCATTGCAAGAGAGCATCTTGGGGGTTTTGTAAATAAAAGTTATTATAATGAAAAGCCCCAATTCAAAGCTTGGATCCTGGGACAGGTATAGCTATTTAGCGTCTTTACACAAAGGGTTTGAAATCTAATAGTGCAAGGCACTATTTAAAGTAGATTTACATGGACGTGCAACCACACACCTGCTCTCTTCTCCCTTGGAGCTAGGCAGCGCAAGCTAGATCCCATCCAGAAGCCGTGCCATCGCCCTCGCACGATGTCGAGCCCCAGCTACCGCTCTGGTTACGCAGTCATATTCCCCTGGATCAACGTTTAAATGGAGCAGTCGCATGATGGTCTGTGTCTACTTATTCCAGCACACACAGGGCCATGTGTGTTCAATGGGGTTAAGCCAATGCCTGTGGGGGGTAGGGATGGCAGATGGTACGGAAACAGAGTAAACTTTGGGAGGGCCAGAGATGTGCAATCCCTGCCGGCACCTGCCAGCACCCGCTGGCGAGGAGATCCTATGGTTCTCACCTTATCCCTTTCTCCTCCTTTTTCTCTTAGGGTGGCGACAGCCACAATGGCTTCAGCATCTGGTTCCTCTGCGAGGGTACGGTCTTTCAAATGTATGCCTCTGTCTAACCTGGAAGCACGGCCCGTCCTTTAATTTCAGTCTCATTCAAGTTTCTAACCTCCACGTTTCTAACCTTCCCCTTCCTTCCCAGAACATCAGAAGGTTGAAGGCAGGGAAGCCGGATGACCCTGCCCTTGAACCAGCACTCATTTTCCAAGTCAGCTTTCTATCACAGGGTCCCTGCTAAAGTTCTTTCCCACTAAAACACATAGACGTGGACAGAAACAAAACAAAGCGCCTGATGCAGTAGAACATGCTGGAACGTAATGCGCAAATCAATGATCGTTTCAAATTGAAAACTTCATGCAAGTCACACAAACCAGAAGCACTCAGCGTTGCACAGTCCTCGGTGCAGATCTCCGTATAAAAAAAAAAGAAACAGAGCAAGACAGAAAGAACAAAAACCAACCCTGCATAGAAAAATAAAAAATGACATCAAACTTGATTTATTTTCTGTATTTGCCGGTATATTCTGGGCTTAATTCTTCTTGTATCACAGCTGTTTGCCTCCTTTCCACCAAGCCCAGTCCAATGGCACAGCTTCCTCAATGTTTTCTCTGTGTTTGCTGGGTGAGCAAAGCCTTTTCATTTCACACATCATTTACAGCTCGCTGCTGTGATTTCAGAAAGTCAGTGGGCTTTTACCAAGCTAACAAGTGAGATAAACATTTTGTGTGCCTGCTAATTCTAAAAGTTCTGCAGATTTTCTGACAGTAGGTACCCTGAGCAGTCAGGGAAATTCAGCGGTTTCAATTCGATTTGCACCACATGGCAAACAAGTTTGCCCAGAAGTCAGTAAATAAATCAGGAAGAAAGGGAGGGAAATAAAGAACAGGCTTTTCAAAGTCGTATCCTATTCCTATAATGCAAACCTAATTCCTTGCAACTTTCAATGTATTTTACGTGCCTCGCTAACTTTATTCACTCACTTCTGATTTGAACCAATAGACGAAAAGTAAAAATTTCTTTCTCTCTTTACTGTCAGTGAGCCAGACCTAGACATCTTCTGGCGTAAGAGAATGACTGTTCACTCAGGGACAAATATTGGATAATGCATCCAGCTGCCCGGTGCGTCCAAGTCGAGCTTGCATTTTCAAGATCACTAGACATGAAAGACACGAGAAACTGGATTTCTAATCTGTACATACAGGATTTTATCTGGTCCTCACCAAATTAAAGCTCTTATTTATTTTAAAGGTGCAGAACCAGCGCCCTGTGTGTGTACATGTAAACTGGGCAACTATACGTGCAAATACCACTATGATTTACAAAGGTAAATTATGGATGCAAGTTAGGTGTGGGTTTTATGTATGTCCAGCCATACGTCCAAAGCTTTTTAAATTGTGGTTCTGTTTGAACAAAGAGAAACAGAAAAAGCAAACCTAAACAGAAAAAGTGTGAATCTTTCCAGAGATGTTTTTCATGTGAGAAGACCTGAGTCCATTCTTCTGTGCAGCCAGAGATATGATCACTTACAGTCAACATATCACCTTATATTAAAACAACAACAACAAAAAGAAGGCATTAAAAAAAAGGCGTAAAAATTTTGCTGCCTGGTTTGTTGTGGCTTTTTTTTTTTTTTTCACATCACTAGTAGCACCCTCCTATGCACCGTGAGCTTTGACACTGCAAAATGACTAATTCCTTCTGGATTCTTAGAATGTCGCCGCCATCAAACCTCAAGATCAAAATTATTTAATGAAAGAATTACGTGTCTTATTTATTAACAACAAGAGAAGAAAGGGAATGGTGAAGCTTTTCAAGCTCCAGGCCAGCAACAGGCAAGCAAAGGGCCTGATTCTGCTACTTTCATTTAACTTCATTTAAGCGCATAATGAGGCACCATCATAGCTAGCAGAATTGGCAATAAAATGGCTATTCAAATTTAATCAGTGTGGGAGAATAAGGTCTAAAAAAGGATGAGGGAAAAAATGGATGGATGCCTTCTATCTGGCAACGCAGACCGGGGAGACTGGAAAGTGATGACTGTCTCATGTTCCTTATTTCACACAGCGATACGTTGTAAACAGGATGGAACCAGTCACATATGCTCTGGGCCTAGCTGGGATGTGTCCGGTTTTTACGAGCACGCAAAGGATGTTTCTCCGCATTAATGAAGACTTAAGGAAATACATAGCTACATCTTCCAAACCAAACAAGAGAAAGCCAGAGTGAGGAAGACACAACCTTCTGAAGCAAAGTTACGCTCAAGGCAAAACCTCAAGGAATTGGAAGTGAGAGGCCCCCCATAAACCTTAGCCTCGCATCCCCTTTGCCCTGGCAGGGCTCAAAGAAATACCCATGCTGCAGAGCTGAGGGAAATCTCTTGTATGTACACCCAGGAAACTAAAGATCTAATTTAGGAAAATACTAAAAATCTCAGACGTTACACGTATGCTCAAATTTAAGCACATGCTTAAATGTGCTCCTGAAAGAAGCTCTAGTTGTGTAACTGGTTTATTTCAGCTATCATCAACCCTGAATAGCTAAAAATTGAACCATCAGCATTTTAGTTATAACACATCAGAGCTAATTTTTGAGTTTGTCTTTTGAAGGATGCTGACTGCTGTATCTAAAACATCCAAGGTCTTTTTCTTTTGGAGAAAGGAAATGTAGCAGATCAGGCAGAAATGCACAGGGGTCTCTGAATATTTTTGCTGTAGATTGCTGTGCAAAACCAATTATTTCATAAATTTTAAAAAAAATGCAAAGCAGGATATTTCAAACAGGCAACAACATAAGTAGTACTGGTTTTGAGAGAAATAATCGTGTTATTATGGAATACTAATCCGAGTAAGCTTCTTTATATTCCAAAATATTGTTTTATACATGGCATTTTGTATTCTTTTTGGTGTGTCTTTTAAAAGGGACGCAATATTTAGGAATTGAACTATTAGACCTCAGCAAGGCTGTTATCTCAGGAAGAGAAGGACTCATTGCAAGTACTTGAGAATGACAACAAAACAGTGAAGGGAAAAATGCCTCCAGTGCCAAAGATATTTTTAAGATATCATTGAACAATGTTAGCAAAATTAACACTTGTAAGAAAGTAGAAAAGGAGCAAGAAGCAGGGCTCAGGCAAATGTTAATTGGGGAGTTTTTCAAATTCTTGTTCAGAGAGGCAAAACCTAAAACTGTCTCCTGGGTAGGGCTCCCCTGGGACTTGGGAGGCAGGAGCTCTCTCCTCAGCCATTGCTCCCTGGATCCCCAGGTGACCCTTCACGTTTAAAGCCAAGATGTTCCCTGATCTGCAGAACAAGAGCCATGAACGTCATTGAGCACTTTGAGATCTGCCATTGCAAAATTCGGTGACAGGAAAAGGAATTCCAAAATATGCAATTAGTTGCACACAAGGGTATCGCACAAAGCAGATCAGACGTTTCTACCACCAGTTTTTCTTTTGAAATCTGTCTAAAATTTAAGTGCACAATAGTAAGATGCCTGAGCCTTGTCTCCGTTACAGCCTGGAACTAGCAGGAATTCCGAGTGGTGAATTACTGCCTCTAATTTTTGATTTTAGTGTGTACCAAATTCCCCATATTTCAGTTGTTCTGAAGGCCAATATAATAATATTTTTTAAATTACATTTACATGAAGCCTTTTCTCTCCAAATCCTTTCACAGGTATTCACAAGTCGCACCTCATTACATCTTTGGGAAGCAAATAACTGCAATGCCCATTAAAGGGGGCTGCACAAATTCAAGAGAAGTAGGTTGCCCATATGCCCCAAAATGGTGGCCAAGGCAAAAATGACTTCCGTATCCCTGAAATTTCCAGTGAAAGTATTTGCACAGTGGTACATGAAAAAGCTCCTTGTCTTAAGGGGAAAAAAAAAAGTCATTGTGGGTAAATTTGGGGTTGCAGCTGTTAATAGCAGGTAAAAAATAAATTACACAGGCCTTCATTTACACTGTGCAGCTGCAGCTCATGAAGGTGGAAGCCATCCACATACCTCGAGGACAGACTGATGCAAAACTTCACACCTTCAAAAGCAGAGGAGCTGTTACTGGGCTGGGCACTTGTGAAAATATTACCTACAACAACATTTCTGCTGATGTAATCCCTTCATGCCTTTTTTTTTTTTTTTTTTTTTAAATGTGGGCACTTCAAACTTCAAGCAAAATGTATGGGTTCATTTTCCTTCCTCCTACTGGGACCTACAGTGAGTAAGTTCTGAGAGTTCATAGTAGGGCAGCAAGACAGACATGGTAGCTTCAAATTGCAGAAGAAACACTATGTTCTATTTCTTAATGTGTATGTGGCCTAAATGGCGATTCTTAGCTTTAGGAGAAAAGGTATTTTAAAGCTCGCCTGCAAAAATACTCTGTCCCCCTTGCCTATGGTAGTCTCCTTCTCCCACATATCTTTCCAGCTGCACTGAAGTTATGCATATTAGAAGAAAGGTACCACATATTTCTGCATTGAAAATTAATGCGGTCCCTCTCTCACACATTAATTGCTAGGAATGGAATCAGAAAGAAATACTGAGGTGAAGTCTAGATATAAGAGTGCTAACAATAAATATTCCTCAGCTCTTTTGGCCCCAGACATAAGATTAAACGTCCCTATAACTCTTGGCCTAATATCTCAGCCAAACCTATAGCACTGTCATAGGTTGACAGGCTTCTTTTTTAGTTTCTACTCTCTTTCACCACTCATTAGACTTTGGGACTCTAAAATGGCCTTTGTTCCTGCCAGCAACATTCTCCCATCGTCCAGATTAAGGATTCATGCACTTCCTTTACTGTAATGTGACTTTTTATACCCAGTATAACCTTCTGACAATTGTGCGCGCTTGCTGTAGAGGAGAAGAGATATTTTCCAAAGTGTCTGTTCAAATATTAGTGTCACCTGTAATGAACTATTCCAGTTTAATTGCAGAATTTGTCTCTGTTGTACTATGGACAAAATAAAACACAACATTAATTTAAATAGCAAAACTAATGTTCACAGCAATATAAAAAAATATTCCAAAGCTGAGGGTGCTTTTTCAATTTGCTCCATCTGATGAGGTGATTCTTTTGCGAAGACCATTAGACTCATAAACCCGATGCACACAGGGCTTAACATGGGAAAAAACACGAACGCTCACACATTGGTAAAAGAATGGCGCACCTCTGAATTACAATGCAGCAAGTAACTCCACGTCACAGGAACATGTTCAAGGGAGAGCATTAGATGTTCAGCCATGGATGGATCAATGTTTCCATCAAGTGATTTGGCAAAATCAAAAGTGGTAACTATCTGGGAGGTGGTACAATTTACATTTAGGGCAGCAGCGTGGAGAGGCTAAAACTGCTGTGTTCTCTTTGATTGAAGTGAACTCATCTTTCACCTTGAAGTGAAAAAGGCATCATTTATGCTTCTTTTTTTTGTTGTTGTTCTCAAACACAGTTGTCACATTTGGAGACTACATTTATTGTGACTTCAGCCTGATTTTTCAACACTGGTCAATTCAAGTCTTCCACGCCTTCAACAGTAGCTGTAAAGGAGCAAATTTTGACTTTTACAGAACAAGAGTGTTGGGCATACAATGCCAGTGGCAAATCCCATATTGCCCGATGTTGCTGATGTGCTTGGTAGGTTGCCTGGACAATATTCTACTTTCTCTCACGCACAGACTCTCTCTCTCTCTCACTTTCCATTCCTCTCCAAATAACAAACCATTAAGATTAAGGAACATACTAAACTGAGCACAGAGAAAGGCTTTTGAAAACACTGCCTTAACTCTTCAGTGCACCTTTTGTTTGTAAAATGGTCATAATCCTCGCATCGTATTATCTAATTTTACCTAATGCCTCTCTCTACAATATCCTGTAAGACCCAGGGATGACAGGGTCTATAAAACTATATTGTTACCCATTTTTCCTGTTAATGGTGCACCACTTCTTCTGTTTGTTTCCCGTCAGGAACCCCGCTGTACAGTGTCATGTATAATGCATTTCTATAGCACGCTGCTGAGCAGCTCTCTTCCACTGGCTCAGTCACACTTTGGAAGGAACAACTTGCCAGAAACCGCTAAGACCCTCCATACAAACAACCAGAAATTAATGCTCCGCAGGGGAGCACGTCGCTGCCTTACAGCAAGGAAATAAGAAGCAGGGCTATGGCCGCCCACGAACCGATTGTCTTTTATCTCGGTTTAGTCAGCTATCCTCACAGCAGCTTTCCTGTGTTTCCCATTCTTTAATTTCCAGCCAGTAAAAGGGCTCCCAGGGCTGAGGTACAAGGTCCTTGACACTCACGCCCTGTTAGCACTGTATCACAAACCCTCAGAAGCACAACCGAGCGTCTTGCTGT
>NW_009260493.1:2239418-2247627 GCF_000687185.1 Egretta garzetta
CAGGAATGGTGTCACTCTCGCGTGCATCACCAGCTAAGGTTAACTGTTATATCTGTTTAATATCTGACATAATTTCTGTCCAGGGCTCTCCTCTGGCATCGGGGGATGAACTAACTACTTGTGTCTCCAATGTGTGTAAATTAACATTTACATGATATAATTAATAATCTAATGCACACGCGTTAAAGAGATACGTATTTCAAAGCCACTCTTACAGGACATATATTGATTCACACCATACAAAGTCATCACCTCTCGGGGCAAGGGGATCTGATTTACACATGACCTCATGGTGCACAGGGATAGGTCAAGCTGCTGTGATCCCACCTGAAACCTCCATGGATCTGGAGGAATGGTGCTGGCCGCTTCCTCCAAGCCCAGCACCCACAGCCAGCTGCCAGGGAGGAGCACAGTCAAGGTTGCAGCAATGCGGCCCTTTCAGGGCAGTCCTTGCCATTGCCTTGAGGGAAATGTCTCTCTGCTCCTCCATCTAAGCGGTCTACCCCTTTCTGTAAGACGAGGAGATTCCCAAACTTTGTTTTTCCAACACAGCAACACAAGTTGCTGTATAGGTCAGTCATCACATGTCCCCCTCCGAGTAGAGAGGTTTAATAGTCCTCTCCTGGCATCTTTAATAAGCAGCCTGACAGGTTATGCGGCTTCCAGTCGTTTTATTGCTATGAGCTGGGTAAAAGCTAGTGGAAGATGGTGGGCGTAACACTTCATCCTTTCATTCAGAATAAATTCAGAGAAGCCATTAAGGTTCTTTATGAAACCAGATGTTTGAAACAATAATGATCTCCACCCCAAACATAACTACATGCCATCTCCCAAAACAAAGACACATGTGGACAGAGAGGTTTCACAGGCAATTATGTTGTGAGGGATTGTGCGTGACAGAAACAGCCAGGCCAGAAAAGCTGAAGAGGAAGACGAAAAAAGACCCTGTCACTATTCTGACAAAACAGGAAAGAATAAGCATCTGGATGAGCAGGGGCTGGGGCAGAGAGGCCTGACCTAGTGTGTAAAGAGATTATCTCCCGCCTGATCCCCCGCGGGTTCAAGGGAGCAGTTCCTCGTGCCTTCTTTGTCATAATACAGGATTTCATCAAGACCACCTGATTGCCTCATCCATCTCTTCTCCTAACAGAAGAGCGGCAGCACCCTGAACTTTGGCTGGCTTCTCAGGTCAGATACGTGTAACATCTAACCTAAAGGACTTCTAGTATTTGTGCTCTCACACACCATCTAAATGAGTGAATCAAACTCAGACTGTATTTTGGGGGTTGGTTTTTTTTAACCACTACACAAGCTGTGCAAGCTTCCACTGCCTCCCCAGCCCTGCACACACAGTTCAGAGGAAAAACCACCTGGCCCTGGAGTCACTGAAGTCCAACACAGAAACTTGTTAAGTGTTTGGTGAGCTCGGTTAATTTGCAGTCACAGTAACATTCTGCATTTACTTCCACAAAAGCAGTACTCACCTAATGACTGCTCAGGTGTCATGACCGTATTCCCTAGCCAGTAATAAGCAAAGGGTTACCATTTATTTAACAGATATTCATAATGGTCACATACAAGATTTCAAGGTGAAAATGTGGAGGAAAGGGGAGAAAAGGGAACTGCCATTCTGCAAACATATACAGTATACACTTCATAAATCAGTTGCTCTTATTTGCAGCACTTTTTTTAGCCATTGGATGGATCCATTGCAATTCAAAGCCTTCACATGACGTGTTTTAATTCTTCCTCTTTTCATACCTCAAAAGAGTGCAGTCTTAAGAAAGCAGTGCTTTGGACTGATACACTGGAAGGCTGCGCTGCCATTTAGCGGGACCTGGACAGGCTGGAGAGTTGGGCAGAGAGGAACCTGATGAAATTCAACAAGGGCAAGTGCTGTGTGCTGCACCTGGGGAGGTCAAACCCCATGCACCAGTACAGGCTGGGGACTGACCTGCTGGAAAGCAGCTCTGCTGAGAGGGACCATGAGCCAGCAGTGTGCCCTTGTTGCCAAGAAGGCCAATGGTATCCTGGGGTGCATTAAGAGGAGTGTGGCCAGCAGGGCGAGGGAGGTTATCCTCCCCCTCTACTCTGCCCTGGTGAGACCCCACCTGGAGTACTGTGTCCAGTTCTGGGCTCCCCGGTTCAAGAAAGATGAGGAACTCCTAGAAAGAGTCCAGAGGAGAGCAACTAGGATGATTAAGGGACTGGAGCATCTCCCCTATGAGGAAAGGCTGAGAGAGTTGGGCTTGTTCAGCCTGAAGAAGAGAAGACTGAGAGGGCACCTCATCAACACATGCAAATATCTTAAGGGTGGAAGTCATGAGGACAGAGCCAGACTCTGCAGTGGTGTCCAGCAACAGGACAAGGGGCAATGGGTACAAACTGAAACATATGAGGTTCCAGTTGTATATGAGGAAAAACTTCTTTACTCTGAGGGTGACGGAGCACTGGAACAGGCTGCCCAGGGGGGCTGTGGAGTCTCCTTCTCCGGAGATATTCAAAGCCCACCTGGACGAACTCCTGTGTAACATGCTCTAGGAGAACCTGGTTTAGCAGGGGGGTTGGACTAGATGATCTCCTGAGGTCCCTTCCAACCCCTGCCATTCTGTGATTCTGTGACCACTTGTGCTGATAACAAAAGGAAGAGAACATCCCGGCTTTTCAGTGAACCACATACAACAACTGTTGACAACCCTTCCCTCTATCTCACTGTACTAGAGCAGCCAGCTTGCCAAATACCCCTTCTTTGGCTGCCCAAAGCATGTCTTTCCCAGCCCCTCTCCTACACCAGTGCCTCCTCCCCATATCAGCCACCATGCTCTGCCTCTCTGCATCTCCTCCACTTCCTCCAAAGAGCTCTTAGGAAGAAACAGGAGACTTTGCTCTTCTCCACTCATCACGAGAACAGCGTCCTCGATCTCCAACTCCACCCAAGGAATAAAACCTATAACCCTTTGCCATTTTCCCCAGCCCTTAACTAAGGCTTCCCCTTCCCAAACACCGTTCCCTCCTGTGCCCTGCAGTTGTGCCCTGCAGTTGTGTGTGTGTGTGTGTATGTGTGTGTGTGCGCGCGCACGCATCTCCTCACTCCGCTCACTGGCTCCCTTCCCCGGCTTCCCCAGCTGCAGCAGGTTAGAAAGGAAGTATAAGGTTTTGTCTGCAATTGTTTTTAATTCTTTCCCTCATGCTGCCCCTGCAGGCACTTGTTTTCCAGCCCAGCTGTGGCACCGAGCTCAATCAGTCCTCCCTCACGCACAGCCTTCCCTCAATGAGCTGTGACCGATCAGAGGGGGACAAATGCACACGCACATTCACATGCATTTCTTTGCACGCTCTGGAGTTTTCCTACAGTATAATGCCTATCAGAAGAAAACATCTGCTTCGTTTGTTTTTTAAGGTAATCGCTTCCTCCGCAGCCCTGGAAATGCAAAGGCAGCGGCGGCCGGCCTGCTGCGGGAGAGCCAGAGAGGGGCTCCGAACTGAAAGTGAAACGGATGAAGTGTTCAAGCAAAATGAAAATACAGAAAGCTTAAGAAAACAAAAAAACAATGTTAGTGGGGGAGCTGACGGATTTTTGAATACTTCTTTTGTTATAAGGCCCTAATGTGTTGTTTTAAGGAGCTGAATGGGAGGAAGAAATGTGAAATTTTCCTTCTCGCTGCCAACCATCCCGAAGAGTCCCGATGACATATGATGAATTTGGCTAGGGCGTGCGTCTCGGTTTTCTTCTCTGCCAATGCATGACATTCCCCAAGTCCTCTCATCTATCAAGTCACCTAACTCACCTGCCACAGTGCTAGACCACACCTGGTAAGGCATCTAGCATGGCTTTTGAGGGCCTGCAAGATCAGCCCCAGTCACTCTCTGTTTACTGTCAGAGCCTCTCGTTTCACGACCCCCCACCCCATGCCAAATGTTCTGACCTGAAGATCCTTTCACCCTCTAGTAGCTGTGTGTAAGGCTCAGCATCAGGAGGCAGGCTATGAGTTATGTGCCGTATCTCAAAAGAGTGAGATATCGGGAACACCACAAAAAAGTCAGTGGTACTTATCATGCCTGATACATGACATTTTACAGTGATATTTGAAATTATAAGAGCTAGGTCTTCTCCACATAAGGCTTTCAGTAACTGTGAAACTGTACGGAGACCAGAAAATGTAAGCCATAGGACAAACACACCTGCCCTTTTGCAATAAAAAAGTCTTGATTACCTGAGCATTACCCATGACAGAAGGAAATGGAGGCTCACTCAAGGTGAGAACCGCACTAATGAACTTCTGCTCTGTCCCAGAGTGAGTGTAAGTGCAGAGCCCTGGAGGACTTGTCATCTGGGCACCAACCTGCAAAAGAGCAAGAACCAGGAAAGGTGCTGAGGAAACGGGTCCTCCAGTCCTCTGTGAAGCTGGGGCTGAACAGCGGGGCAAAGAGAACCATGTGAGAGAAGCTGAAGGATGCCATTAAAAAGCTGTGGACAGATGCATGGATGTCCAGAACCCCCTACATATTCTGAAACATGATACATAGAGTGAAAGAAAGTCAAGTGCCTGGTGATCCTCAAGAGAGGAGGCCAGACAAGTGAGTGGAACAGCACAGAACTTGCTTTTCACAAATTGGGCTGGTGGAATGGTGCTGAACCTGGTTTGTAAAAAATGTAATTTCTGTAACTGGATGGGGTAATGCTCTAACAAAAGCCTGTATCCTGTAGGAACGGGTGACGCTACCAGAAAATGCTGGTACGACAATCCACCATGTCCCAGGCCAGTCCAAGACTTGGTCTTTTGGAAGCAAATCAAGGCTATGATTTTAACATGGCTCTTACATTGACATCACATTTAGCTTTACAAGTTGCTAAAAGTTCTTATTTATTGTTGAAATAAGGAGAGATCATAGGAGTTCATGGTGCTCAGCGTGTGGCACAACGGGGTGTACACATTCTTTCAGTGCAAATGGCGGTGTCTCCAAATAATAAATATGAACAAGTAAATAATTTTGATACTTCATCTGTTGATCTCGTCTTAGAAAAGGGATCTCATGGAGGCATCCTGCTGGACGCTCACAGATCACCATTATTAATGTGATATACCTTATTCAGCAATTTGTCCAAAGACTCTCAAGAGCCTTAAGAACTTTAAAAAAGGAAGCAGACTTTAAGCCTTGTTATGTAGCAACTGCAGTCGTCTTGCTTTACTCCTTAGATCTTACTATTTGAGAGAGAAAAAATAGAGACACTTTGGGGGAGGGACAGCAGAAATAACAATTTGCAAATCTTCTTGCTGAAATGTATTTAAATCACAAATGCTGACATTTTACTGAAACTACACTTTTCCAGTAGAGGGAATGTAGAAGAAAGGAGGGCTGACCCTTCCTGTCTCGGATGATAAATATTAAATGTACTTGAACTCTAGTAATTTACATAAGTTGAAGCAACAAACAGAAAAGGGCTGGCTGAACCTAAAAGAACTGGAACATTTCTCAGTGCTCTGGGAGCCCTTTCTCATTTCAGTGTGGCTCAGCATCCTTGGCTATATTTTCTAGCTTTCAGAAGATGAAATACTGAAGCTATTCAGCATTTTGCTACGGTTGCAGAAGAACATGGGAAGGAGGCAAACGAAATTACAGGAGCAGAGATGCCTTCTGTTATTATGCTTAAGTTCTACTGTCATTCACTCCAATTTCAAAGAGCAGCATTTGTAGCTAAGAGGAAAACTCACTCCAGCACTTAAAACCAATCAGAAATAAACAGAAAAACATCGTGGGGGAACACACGCATTCTCTATCAGAGGAGCAATTGCCAGCCTTAACTGCAAACGGGGAAGACTGAGAGGTGACCCCTCAAATAAATGGCCATAAACCTTTCATCTGCTGGGAACGGCAATGACTGCCTGAATATGAATTAAGGCTATTGCATGAAACCAAATTTCATGTTTACCACTGCCTGAGAATGAAAAGAGAACGCATCCTTAGCGTGTTTATCTATGAAGAAACTTCTCTAGCTACGAAGAACCACACAGCAAGATTATAATTATTAAAGCAAAGGACCCAGTGAGATGTGGAGCCGTTGTCATTCCCACAGCAGTAATTTACCACAGGGCACTTAAGAGGGTCAGCGTGTCCCTCAGGGTTGATCTCTGAATTAGGACACGTAACATCCTGACGTCTTCTGCTGAATGGTTCCCAGGCCATTGGAGCATGGGGATATATATGTGTGTGCTAGGGAGGCAGCTGGTATGGGAGTATGAGCTTGGTATTCCTCAGCTGTGGACTGGAAGGACTGGAATAGCAGTCGGCGGCTGGCCGAGTGAAGGAGTAAGTGGTTGGCCCGTCCCTTTGCAAACTCTTCATTATCATTCTACATTCACAGTGTGCCATACAGCTCCTGCCTGCTACAAACACCAATCTTATTTATGACACATCATACAGTCCCTGCAGTAAGTGAGGTACTCTGGCCCTCACTGTTTCATGAAAAACTGCCTTGCACTGCATTAGCATGCAAAATGAATGAGGCGGGCGCCCAGCTCCAACACCTCCCCAAAATAATATGCGACAATCTAATTAAACTTTATTGTAACTATACAAGCGAGGAAACAGAATTAAGGCTGGGTAGGCAAGCTCAATTTTGTCATTTCCTTAGCCTTTGAGTGTTTGCAATTTGATAGTCTTGTCATGTAGGGGTTTTAATAGAATTTCATGCATTTTTGGAAAATAAATTACATGATGAACTCCTACATGGTTCAGCTTCTGCTAGGCCAGCACACTAGACCAAGGCAAAAACTTGTGCAACCAATTGGGCAAATTCACTGCTTCCTTCCATGCCAGCTTTCCTATTCTAACTGTCTCGTGGAGGAGCTCACCTGTCTTCCTCAGTGCCTTACTCGTCAGAGAGAGAGAGAGATTTCCTAAGCTAGAAACGGGAGCATGGTACCAGCCTAGTTTGGTACCTAGGGAGCAGAGCCCACGTACACAGAAAACACCCTGTGACCACCAGCCAGTAACAACCAATTGCACCAGAAGAGCCGAGAGATACCTCAGAACCAAACACCAATCCCTCCCCACGTCCATGAGGACTGTTAAAATTACACAGTTGGAAGCATCATTTTTTAAGAAATCTCTGTTCTTGTACCTATCTCAGCTTACACTTTCCAATTAAAAAATTGCTTCTGGGCTTGATATCAAATGCTTAAAATTGCAGCCAGAAACATAAGCAACTCAAAATAACCCCCTTAGAATGGAAACTTTTGTAGATCCTTCATACTGCTATGCCTGGAGTACTCTGCCAATAAGATGCCTAAAAAGAGGGAGAGAAACTCAGGGTGGGAGTGAAGGGAAGGGGAATTAGACCGAAAAGGAATGAAAGGGAATCCCACGGGGAGCCGGCAGAACAGCTCCAGACATTCTGGCGGTTCTAAGAGTTTGTTCCAGGTGGCAAAATAGACACTCACTTGAGGGGGACTTTTGATGAAAAAAGGACTGGGGACTTCAGGGCATGGGCCTTAGGAGACCTGCAGTAACTCTCTGAATCTCTGCTGTATTGTCTGCCACGGCATATGATTAGCTTCCTGTGCTGTAGTGCATTGTAAAGCGCTTTATAAAGCAATGAATTACACAGCTGAAGTGGAGTAACCACATGCAAGCAAATACGACAACCATTATGCTCTCAGCAACATCCCCCACACAGCCACGAACATTTGCATTAGTGCCAATTAATCTGAGGTGGTACAAACTCAGCGAGGCATAGGATTTGTTCTTTGGCGTGAAGGAGGAAGGGAGGGGAGAAAAATATCCTTTTGTCTTCAGAGAGGAAACATCTGTAGGAGTTTTCAAGGGCTTCGGTGACTTTGTTTAGCGTGGCGCGGGGGAGCGTGCTATTGAGTGCTTTGATCTCGCCAGCAGGTGACACTGCAGCAAGTGGGAGCAGCTATAAAAAGTTTGAGGCGTTCTAGGGACGAGTCACACAACCGGCGCGCAAATGTGTTTTACGCGCATGACTCACGGCTGCCGAGAACTGGGAACATGCAGCACGGGCCGGTCTTTTGGGTTCGGCTTCTCATTCCTACTAATGTCTTCCTTTTCCCCGCGCTGCCCCCCACCGCTGCTTTCAAACACCGGGGCAAAGCAGAGAGTCAGGAAGGACGCTGAGTCTTTTAACCCTGCTGCACGTGGTAAACGCGTATGACTAAAGTAACGCCAGGGAAAACTGTTTGAACAG
>NW_009260493.1:2247650-2248538 GCF_000687185.1 Egretta garzetta
AGCAGGAAAGCCATATCCTTGCACGTCGGTGCCTCGCACCGAGAAGAGCCTACCAAGCATGAAGCTGGGGGTTGCGCTCTTCCAGCTCCACGTTTCAACCAGCCATCCTGCACCAGAAAATGACGATGGCCTTTGTGAGACACGGGTTCTCCTGTGATGTACTTTTTTAATCCCACAGTTAATAAAAAAAGCAAGCAGATCAAATACTTGAGATTTAGTAACAGATACCTCTCTTACCTCTTTGTCACAGCTGGAACTACCAGGAGGACCGACCCTACATAACCCTGGGCTCTGGGACCTGTGTCACTAGAGGCTCACTAGGAAGATCAACCTACTCCTATGTGAAGCTCCAGTACCACTGAAGAAAAATCTTCCTGCAGCTGGACACCCTAAGCACAACAATTCCCAAGTGCCAACCTACTGAGCAAGGCTTGCTCTGCAGATCCTGGTGAGATCCACAGCTACTGTGTACCGTCAAGGGCAGAGTGAAGGGGCTCTTATTTTTTCAGTCAGGTGCAAGGAGGATATAGGCAGAGCTGCCAAGTTTTGTTCAGCTCCCTGTGTGATATATTGATTTTGTAAATGGGTTAATGAACTGATTTACCACTTTCTAGACAATTTGCATGAAGCCTTCGGTTGTGTTTCCCAGTCAAGACACCCTGCTCCAAACACGAGGAACATTTGGGAACAAATCACTGCTGCTGCGCATAGGGGAAGCCAAAAGTCTAAATGCTATTTGCAAGAGACGATGGGAGGCTGCAGGGCACTGGCAGGCATAGGCGGGTACCCACATAGGGTTTAATGCCAGACACATTTGTAACAGCTTGCACTGTCAGTCCTGCCAGTGCATGGCTGCTCTACTTCAGGGGTTTGGGGAAGAGAACTTGG
>NW_009260493.1:2248577-2273589 GCF_000687185.1 Egretta garzetta
TGGGGGGGGGGCGGGCCACTGGCAGGAATGGGCGGGTCCCCACATAGGGTTTACGGCGACACAATTTTGGAACGGCTTGCACTGTCAGTCCTGCCAGTGCATGGCTGCTCTACTCCAGGTGTTTGGTACAGAGAAATTGGGTACCTGGTGCTGGTACCTGGCACAGTGCGGCCAAATTGAATACCTCTTGTCTTCTGGAAGCTCATGTGAATGTGTTAAAGACCTGTTGGAACACGTCAGCCCACGACAGAGGTGCCAAGATCAGGGTGCTGGGCAAGAAGCACAGTCACAGGCAGTCTCAAACGGCTTCACAAAGGGCTGACAGAAATGCAAGTATTCAAGGTTCAAAAAGCGTTTCTAAAGTGCTTCTACTTAAGCCAGTAAACCAAGGGATATGATTAGCCCTTCCATAACACTTTAAGCACATCTTTGGAAATGTTGGTTTGGGGTTTTTTTTACTACTATCTGAACTAAAACGCTGCAGAGCATCAAAAGGATGGTCTCTTTGGAGACACAGAAGCAGTTTTAAATCTAATCACTTAAACCGAATACATTTGCAGCACTACACCCCCTCCTGTGTCCACCGCATGTGCCCGTGGTTTTACAGTCACACCTTCCCATCAGCATAGAGTCACACAGACGGGGCAAAATGACAACGGTGAAGAAACTCAAAGCTGACTTTGCAATGAAAGCAAACACCTAGCATAAACCAGTCAAGAACCCACATTTTTTCATCGGTTTCTTTGACTGGGAGCCCTTGGAGACATCATTTGTGACGACTGCAGTGAAAAGCCACACGTTGCCAGAAGTTTGGCTCTCGTACTGAAGGTGTTCACTCACTGAGTACAAGACATAGTGACGGACTTCAGGCTGTTTAGCTTCCCCGGCGCAGACATACCTTGCAATCTCTCATATGTATGCTGAAGAAGAGAGGTGAGGTTTTATATGCCCGATATGTTACTTTATGTACATCACACTACCAGTGTTCCAAAACTGCAGTGGAGACTGCCTACCTTTCAAGTCCCAGAAAGAGAAAGAAAGGGGCAAACAGCAGAAGGGCCAAGCAGTTTTTCTCTTCCTCATTCCCACTTCCTACGTGAAAGGCTCACTGGCAAAATTCGCTCCTAAATTGTGGTTTTTGGAGCAACACTCTCTAGTGACATGAGCAACACTTTATTTTTCCAAGTGTAGTTATTTCATTTCTTCACATTTGAATTTTCATGTCACTTCTCTTCCTCTCTGTAGTTTTTGCTTTTTTGAACAGTGTGAACACGTTCTGTAATTATTGCTGACAGCCCGATGTTTAATGGCGTTGAGCGTCTTTTATGGCGCAGCGAGGCATTCGTTTGGGAGACAGCTGTCTCTGCTCAAAAAGTCGCTGCCCCTTAACTATTTATTTCTGCCACCGCGACGCGGAGGTGGCAAGTGTCCGTACCTGCAAGCAGTCGAGGCAAAGCCCGTTTCCCTCTGTGCAGCAACAGGCTGGGAGAACCCACGGGCTCAGTTCCAGCGCCTCAGCAGAGGGGAGCAGGAACAAATAGCTGATCAAGCAGTAACTTGTTAAACCACTGCAGCTGTTTCTCAGGCAAACATCCGAACGTGCCCTCGGAGGCAGCGCGGCGCACGCGGCACTGGAAGGGAAGACGTTCCCAAAGCCGGAGGATGCTGCAGGAACGAACCATCCCACATTCCTCCCCTGCCCCAGCTGAAAGCCGAGCGCTGTGCTGCGGCCGCGGCAGCTCTGCACGCTCGCCCGCTCCCGGCCCTCTCCTGACCTTCAGTCTGGTTTTTGCCTGCAAGCACCAGAAGCGCCATTGTGCACTTAAAGCCCGGCTGAACTTTTCTAGCCGCTTTTATCTGCCGTTTCACGGGAACGCGGTTGATATGGCACACTTCCCAACTGCTTTCACAGCAGACCGGCCCAGGCAAGCACGGCTTTAGATAGCCTGGGTGTGACGGATTACCTGGTACACAAGTCAGGCGGTGATTTGACTGGCACCAGCCCCGAGTAATGTGAAGTAACACAGAACTCATCTATCACTACGCGGTGCTTACCAGGTGAACCTTCGCGAAGAAAACTTGCCTGACCTGATAATACAGTATTACCCCCAATAATTATGTGATTTAAAATAAGTGCCGATTACCCACCGGGTAAGGGGAGGAGGGAGGGCAATTGCAGCCATCTGGTTTTGTTTGCCTGAACGTTCCCATAAAAATGTTCTCAGGGTACAGCGTGCTCGTAAGCGGCAGTCTCGAAAGGGCGTCGGGAAACTGTTCCGTGGGGCAGCGCTGGGCCACTCCGCGTGTTGTCAAACTACGCTGCTGACCCTGCCAAATTTTTGTACCTTGAGATTCTTGAACTACAGCAGAAGAGGAGATGTGGAGTGCGCGAGAAACCCAGTCACTTCCTTTGCTGAACAGAAAAGCCTAATCCCTTGCCGTGGTCTTTTCTACTGCAACAAAAGCAACTAATACGTTTTTGTGTTATCTGTTCCCTTGCTCTGCACTTCAGTGAAGTCAGTTTAGAGCAATTAGTGACTTCCTGCACTGTCTGAAAGAGGAGGCACTTTCTAGCCCTCTTTCAGCTTACTTACCAGAATTATTTTTTTAATTAATTCCTCCATTGTATCAGCACAGTAGAAGACGGGCCTAATATTTTCACCACTTGTCAGTCAGCGGATGATGATTTTATACAATTTATACAATGCCCTAAGAAATGAAAGCATACCTGCTGACAGTATCCTATGCAAATGCTTTGCAGGACTTTCCTACATACCATTAAGGCCAAAAAGGACGATGGTGACCATCTTATCCCATCTCACCTACCACACAGGTGTGGCTTGAGTAGGGCAAGTCTTGACCTAAACAGCTCTAATGACAGAGAAGCCACCGCATCCACTGCCCTCCCCTAACGTTGGAAAGGCATTTCTTTTGCCCAACCTGCAGGAGCGGAGAGAGTTCAGGAGTTCCATTGTCTACCCTGGAAATGCATCCCGCAAGATCGCATGTGGACACAACAGACTCCCCACTTCCCTCCACCTCCCATCACACTTGCCTCCAACCTTGATCTGGGACGTGTTACATCCAGAAGTATTATAATGGGTTTCTTTGACCCAACACTCGTAAAAGTTTCACAGCGAAGACAATATTCAGCTTTTAAGAAATTGCTCCTAAAATGCCAAGATGTAAAAGTACGCTAGTCTCTTCTCATCTGGCTTTGAATCATCCCAGAGGGTTGTGTGGTGGAGCTGGCATTTTCCTTTTAAATCTGCAGGATTTTTCTATTAAGTTCTACATCAGTTTGCTATAGCTAGAACCAAACTGCACAGCTTTCTCCCTTCCGAGGCAGGAAATGAAATATACTTCCGTTTAATAAAATTGCCAAAGGAGATGCTAGGAAGTCCTCTTAAATATGATAAAATGCCCTAATAACATACACATTTATAACTGATGTTCCATTGTGAAAATTAACTTTTGGAAACAAGATCATTTTAGAAAAAAAAATCCAGCAAGAAGAACGCTGCAACGAATCATCTCGAAAACCCCGACCCCATGAAGTGCTCAGGGCAGGGACCCCATGCTTCTGCTGCCGCAATTCTGGAGGTAGCATGTGGTGTATATTAGCACCACTCTCAGCTGCGCCTGGGCATTTAGGAGTATTATCACAGTAAAAATCACCAGCACCATCACAGACCTTTCTAAAAGCCATGGGTTTCACAAAGGAAAAGCTAAAAAGCTCCATGGGTATTCAGTTTATTCAGCAGAACAGCTGATAACTGATCCCGCAGTCCTTATTCAGAAAAGAATCTAATTCCTAAGGGGAATTCAAGTGAGCTCCATTAGCTCAAATGTTCTTCACCAAATAACCAGTAGCCCCAGAAGACTGGAGGCAGATAAAAATGTTCCTTCCTAAACCCAGTTGCCAAATGGAGCCAGCTGAAAATTTTCAAAGGGAATTTCTACAAGGGCTTAAAATCGAAGGTATTTTTGTCTGAGTAGGACAGCAAAATCAGATCGCTAACAAGGCAAAGAGGCATAGCAACTTTGAAAGTATTGTTATCTTTGTATAGAAATCTCAGTGGTGTTCAAGCCATTCTCCTTCCGCTGTATGGGACTGCATTTTCAGGAACTGTGTTTTGCTGGTCTCGGTGCCTGGTCCAGAAACTAAATACAGACATTTCTTACCGTGTTATACACAACATATTTCTGCAGTATACGGAAAGATGACAGCAACGGTGTTGCAGGGCGCTTGGGCTCATTAGGGCGGTGGGCAGGCAGGCAGGAGGAGGCTGGAGCTCCAACATTAAGATGTTGCGGGCGAAGGAGCGTGCTTCCCTTCCCGCTCTGCTGCTGCGCCCGCTCCTGCAGCTCCCGGTCATGCAAGCACACTGCTAATTTCACCAGCACTGACCGAACAGGCAAAGAGCAGTCTTGCCCAAAAAGCTGAGGATTTAGCCAGAAAGCTGTTCTTCAGAGACTAAATGAACTATTTCTTTTTTTTACCCAGTGCATCATCTTCAAAGTGCAAATTAGTAGCAAATAGTCATGTAGGCCAGTTAGAGATGGGAAAAATTCTCCAGACCTTACAAGGGTGTCAAGTGCAGTTCACAGAGAGCAAAATTAATGCCACTGGAGACGGCCAAAGTTCACCCATGAGCGTTTTTCTGACGGGTGATTGCTTCTTCCATTTTGCTTTTACAAGCTTTAAGGTGCATAGGTAAAATAAGATCACAGAGCAACTGAGATGTCTTTACAAGTGTGGACAAAGAAGGCAATTTTAAATCTTTTCTGAGGTGTGTATAATTACAAGTGCATTTCAGATGTTGTTAATATGCTTAGGTGCTTAGGGAAACCAATCTTATATGAAAGATAACCTTTTAATAGATTACTTTATTACAGCGGCACTCAGCTTCACCACTATACTCAGGGTTGAGTTAGCCTCCCATGTTTTCTAGAGGTTTATAACTTAGCTGTAAAAAAATCATTTGAATTGAATATTCATGCCAGCTCATAAAATTTCTATGCTAATTGGCAAAAATACAAAACTGTTTAATCTTTTACAGATACAAATACCTACTGGCTAAGGAATTAAAGACGCGCTTTTTTTTTCTTTTTTTTCCTTTCTTTTTTGGCAGTCACCTAACTTCGCAACCATTTCTCTGTAAGAAATATATTTGGCAAATGATTAGCATATATTGATTAGTTATTACACAGAAGAACTGTTATTGCAGAAATTCTTTTTTAAAAAACTAAATCAAAGCTTGCATTAGACAACAGATTGCAAAAGCTCCAAAGGAACCATTAATAAAAGCTTTTTTAAAAACATAAGTTAATTTAGTGCTTATGAAAGCAAGAAGATCAGTGGAGTTGGCCAGGGCCAGTGATGTACAGACTTCCTATAAGGCTTTGCCAATTCATTACGGTCCTGGACTAAGACTTTCTCACTGTTTCAGTCATGACTCCTCTCTGAGCAGGCACTGCTGGTCACCACAAACTGCACGTCACACTCGCAACGTAGGACAAACAGTTTCTAGAATTATGTTCCTGGGCTGCAACTAACCCTGCTTACCTTAACCGTGCAGCAGTCCTGCATGATGCCAGCGCACTGGCTCACATGACCACGATTTGGCTCTTAGCTTTCAGCTATGACTTCAGCTATAGCTTGAGGCCAGCTTCCCAGGACAGTTTGGCAAGCATGCAGGCAGTACAGCACGGGGATTTTCAGTGGCACAGCTACAATACTTGATAATTCAGTTCTGCAGAAACACCCTGCTCACCTCCCTCTCCGAAGAAGTCTGTTTAAAATCAGTTGGGCTGCTGGCACAGGTAAAGTAAGCAGGATTTCCTTCTCAAGTTCTCTGCTTTCTGATGACGTGGCTTGTCTTCTGTACTGTGCGAGGGAAACAAAACTCTTAGGACTTTTATTGGAGCTCTTTAAAGCTCTTCAGGTCTTTACTTTCTCTTTTCTATTTACCTTGTGCATCAGGTAGTTAAAAAAATAAGTCCCCTGCTGATGATCTCCATTTCTGCACTTGTGTTTTGAAGAGCTTAGTGAAGACCACCAAAATACTACCACTTAAACACTGGCTCCTGAACACACACATGCTTCCCCTGAGATAATATCTTAAGTTTCCATAAAAACAGCTGCATTACCTGCCTACACTCAAGTAAATTAAGGATGGTCATTTCCTTAAGAGCAACAGTGCAGGGTGGGATAGATCTTGACCCCTTTGTTGAATGCATATGTCAAGCCTGTTTTGTGTGCTGTCTCTATTTTTTTCCCCACTTCTAAGGTAAGGATGCGAGCAATGTTTCTCTACCTTCCAGACCCATTGCCACAACCAATGCTGCCACTGTTGTGTGATCCTCAGATACAACTACGGATACTGGGTAAGCATATAAGCACTTCTCATAGACTTTTCAGCCAAGAAAGAATAAGGCAGGTACAGCCCCTTGGAGCTTGTCTTTTTGGCTCCTTGCAAGTGTCCAAAAGAATCACTGCTGACTAACTTCTTGGCTTCTTTACCTCAAGAAAAATATGCTCACACGTGTCTATAGACAGACCTACCATACAGGAGGTCACACTAAGGCTTTTAACATGCATCATTAGCGGCATTGTAAAGTTTTCATAGGAGTAGTGTAGTATGTTAAATGGTGCTCCAAAGGATCCATTACATTCCACCAGTACAAATTCACTTTTTACACAAAGGTTTGGCATGATTAATGATCTGTTATGGTCTATTGATTAAATATTACCTGTTACAGAATTGCTTAAATACATATTTACAAGATAAACTGGAACAGCTCACAGTCATTACAGTCTTTGTGGTAATTAATAGGAATGTTATGTAAATACACATTTAAGTGATTTATATAATAGGGCTCCAAATAAGCTGTTCTAATCTATCATGCTGTAATGAATTAGCTCCTTTACTGTAGGTAGGTATCTGACCTCTACTGGAGTATGAAAGACCTGCTTATATGTCTCACTGCTCTTGCCTGACTTCCATAGAAAACCATGCCTGAAAAAGTTGCTACTGGAGAACAAAAAGAGCAAAAAAAAAAGTGCATTAGATGCGGTGGTAGTAGTAAAACAGGTCCTAAAAAGCTCTGTAGGCAGCTTGGCTAGGGAATGAATGAACACCACTTTGACTGCCGCACCTTCACCAGCGAGTGGCCAAGGAAGGCTGCAGGAAAGATTAAGCCCCCAGGCAAAGAGTGTGCTGCATAGGTAGAGGCCAGGTCTCCCTTATACCCGCCTTCCCTCCCCAACCCCAGAGCACAGCAGTCACGTGGGAGCAGAGCGACGCAATGAAGAACATGGCCTACATCTTCTGAGGAGTGCGAGGACCATCGAACGGGACTAGACCTAGAAACCAGAGAGGGGCAAGTTGCGAGTACTCCACAGGGCATAGCTACGCTGCGGTCATGATGCTCATAATGCCGAAACTTGGAGTAGTCTGCGCCATTCCCCCTGAGCCAGTGCCTAATCCAGACACAGGTATCTCACATGGTACTTCTCGGGAAGAACAGGGGAGAAACCACCTTTGGATGGGGACTACATATGGGGATTCTCAGTGCCCCTCAAAAAAAGAAACCTCAGGAAATCATTAGTTATAACAGAATAGATGCTGGGATTCATTTTTAACTGTAGGACTTGCCTTCAATTTGTAATTTATAGCTAATTGTCATTCTCTAGGTTTTCAGTATGCCAGCAAAATATCAAGTTACTTCTATTGGTTTTGGAGTGTCTTCTTCACTTCAGCATGGGAATGGTCTAACATGCAACAAGATGACTAAACCAGGCTCTTAGTTACATTCATGGCTTCTTAAGACCATCTTTTTCTTTGTTTGTTCATGAAAGGAATAAAATAATTGTCTATTCATATGATTACTTTTAACACTTTCCCCTTCAAAATGTTCAAAATGTTCCCTCCAGTCAAAGAAGTCAAGCTTCCTCTGACTTCACAGAGGGCAGACAAAGACTTGAGTCAGCTATTATTTACCTTGATGAGGCTATCTTTCATGTGTTATTTGACTCACCAGGCAGTGACTGGAACAAAATCATGAACATTATGTCCTAATGGAAATTGGACTTGGAGGGTCATTAAGACATTCTACGCAGCTACAGGTCTCACAGGCACAGGGGGTGAAGCATAAGCATGTTTTGGCATAGCAGAGACCCCTCCTCCAGCCCCCAAGGTAGTGAACCAAGGCAGTTCAGCTGCATGATAATCTGGAAGAAGACCCTGAGAAGGCCCACACGTCTTTGGGAGTGCGATGGAGATCTGAGGCCATGTCTACCTAATGAGAAGAAAGGAAAGATGAGCGGACATACAACTGCAGGCATCCACCAGCCACTGGCCACACTGTGCTGTGGATGGGGGACAGCAGAAGACACCTGCTCTCATCTTAGGGCTCCAGATGCAGCTCCTGGAGCAGCTCTGACGGAGATGAGAGTGGTCCTCTGCACAGCCACTTCTGAGCTCACCTGAGCTAGCCCTGGTGGGGGCAGGTTTGAGCCCTCAGCCAGTAGGCAGGCACTAAGGAAATCCACTACACTGTCAACATTTAGGGAATGCTGTTTTACAAAACCACTTAAACATACGTCGTGGTTTAACCCCAGCCGGCAGCTAAGCCCCACATGGCCACTCTCTCACTCTCCCCCAGTGGGATGGGGGAGAAAATCTGAAGAGCAAAAGTCAGAAAACTCATGGGTTGAGATAAAGACAGTTTAATAGGTAAAGCAAAAGCCACACACGCAAGCAAAGCAAGGAATTCATTCCCTGCTTCCCATGGGCAGGCAGGTGCTCAGCCCTCTCCAGGAAAGCAGGGCTCCATCACACAGAACAGTGACTTGAGAAGACAAACACCATCACTCCCAAAGTCCCCCCTTCCTTCTTCTTCCCCCAGCTTTATGTGCTGAGCATGACGCCATACGGTGTGGGATACCCTTGTGGTCAGTTGGGGTCAGCTGTCCCGGCTCTGCCCCCTCCCAGCTTCTTGTGCCCCCCCCAGCCTCCTCGCAGGTGGGGTGAGGTGCGGAGCAGAAAAGGCCTTGGCTCTGTGTAAGACCTGCTCAGCAGTAACAAAAACATCCCTGGGTTATCAATCATCAACCCTGTTTCCAGCACAAATGCAAAACATAGCCCCGTACCAGCTACTATGAAGAAAATTAACTCTATCCCAGCCAAAACGAGCACAACATACCATGCAACAGACAGCCGAATTAGGCCTGTCTGACTATGTGGAGTCA
Source organism: Egretta garzetta (assembly GCF_000687185.1). Classification (NCBI taxonomy): domain Eukaryota; kingdom Metazoa; phylum Chordata; class Aves; order Pelecaniformes; family Ardeidae; genus Egretta; species Egretta garzetta. The sequence goes on from NW_009260493.1 coordinate 2,257,834, forward strand.
GAAAGACCCACGGTACTCTTCAGGGGACTGAAAACTACTTTGCAGAGCAGAGCTCTGATTTTTTCATTTTATTTTTAGCAATTATTCAAATGTACCTAAAATGGACAAGCACATTTTTACTTCCTTCATAGTAAAAAAAAAAAAAAAAAAAAAAAAAATCCTTCTATCAAAGACAACCAGTGCCTTCCAAAAAGAAAAAAAACCCAAGACACAAAATGGGCTTTGAAGAGGTGATTTGAAAGTGAGGGGAGAGACACCAGCAAAGAGGGTGAATGCCTGCGTGCCACTGGAGCTACACGGCAGGGTGTTTTAAGATGGACGGAAAGAGGTCGGAGCCCATCTCAGGCAAAAGACTGCCACGTAGCCAGCCGGTGTTCAGGAGAAGTGAGCTCAGGAAAAAAAAAATGAGGATCCCAGGCTCCTCAGGCCACTGGCAATGTTAAGGAAAGTTGTTTCCCAAAGGCTGTCTGTCCTGTGATCCTTCTTCTACTGGAAAAGATCAGGCAGGGGTGCTTTTGAGGAGCTTCCAACAACTCCGGGAACATTTTGGAAAATACGCTGTATTTAGATAGATCTTTTCTTCTTGTCCTGCCCTGTTTCTGTCACTTCTCATTCATATAAATCTATATACCAAAGGAAGATGTTTGGTTTTTTCCTGTACGGTTAATCTCATTACCGCTTATTCCTTTACCCAGAGCCATAGTTTCCCACCCTCCCCAAACTGGACTAAGGGGAGTTTCATTTTCCTGAAAGGTTTTGGATTTGAATTGATGGAGACAGAGGTGACTCTTTAAGACAAAGAACAGATATGATACAGAAAGCGCAAGGCAAGCATCAGTGGAGTCCTCATCTCTACATAAATCCGTGTCCTGAGTAAGGATGACAAGGAAACATGGTCTCCCGTGGTTAGGAACACTTGGTTATCTGCAGTGAAGTTTTCAGGAGAGCGGCCATTTTGTGACACATACATACATAAACACAAAGGTGCTGACCATTACACGTTGGCTTTAGGCTCTCATCCTCTCTCCACACGAGAACGACAGCCAACACCTAGCAACAACGGGTGGCCCAAGAGAAAGAAAGGTTTTACAGTCATCGGCAGTCTCGAAAAGCATTCAGTCTTACAAACCATAACTTCTGTGACATCGCCATCATCTCCCCAGCAATGAACAGTGATGTCACAAGACAAGCGTTGGAAGTGCAGATATAAAATAACCACTCAAAGCAGGTGAATGTTGATAAAAAACACACAACCAATTTTCATGCAAATTTCCCCAGTTCTAACAAATGAAGGAAGGGGGAAAGCAGAAAAATAAATGATACATCTGCACAATTGGTTCTAAATAGAATGTTTTTCAAAACTCACCGAGAGACACCACCGACTCTTTAACGTTTGCTTTCTCACTAATTTGTATCCTGTCAATTTACAAGCTATTTCAAACGCCACCTTTATTTAATAAAAATGCAAAGCACAATGGGGAATTTATGTAAACAAGGTTGGCAAAATACCTCTGTAGGATATTTGGGAAGGAGTCAGGAAATGAATGAATTAATGAATGAACATTTTAATAGTTTGGTGTAACTGGGATATAGCCTAACTGAAACACTAGGCCTGCCACTTTATTACCATATAAATATCCATAGAAGTGGACTTCGACAGAGTAAAAGAGTCTCAAATCAACTCTCTGGTGGAAAGCTACACACCTCCTAGACTTTAAAAAAAAATCTGCTACAACGGCACTACTAATTATTATTATTGAACAGTAACATCATAAACAAAATACTTTTCACTCAAAAATCATTAAGCATTTAACAAAAAGTATGGATCGTTATTCTTGGGGTACGAGTGGAAGATTATGGTCTAGATTTTGAAAAGGATCTACTAATTTAAAATGTCTTAGCCAAGTTAACGTTTAAAGCTAAAATGACCTAAGTGGTCACAAGGCTTCTTGGAGTGCAATAGAGAAAGAAGGAAAATTGGATTTTCTCCATGATGGATGAGTCTAGGAAAGCCCCATGGGAATTAGTGCCTAGTAAAAGATTTGCTTTTTGATTTCATGATAATGGACAAAGGAAGGCTATTCAAAGAACCTGCTTCCGGTCTCTGCCTGGTTAAGCTGTCCACAAGACTACAGTGCCCCATTATTTGGGTCCCCAAACTGAGATTCTTGCGCTGGATTGAAGTCAGCCCCAGCTGACTTCAGTCAGCAGCCATTCGAAGCAAATAATCCCTTCTACAAATATATCATGGCCGCAACATGATGTTCTGGAGATAAAAAATTGACAAAGGAACAATACTTTTGCATTACAGAGGTCAAAGGTACATTAAAAGTACATGAATGGGTGTATTATAGGCAATTTTAAGTGGTATTTAAAAAAAAAAACATTATAGCAACTGGACATTTACAGAAATACTTACTAGTCATTTACTAGCCCTTCAATAATTTTATATGTGTAGAGCCCTAATATAAGCTGTAGCTTACACAGCTTCAAATTTCAAAAAATGAACATCATAAATTCTGTTCCCAGCTCCATATTTAATAAGCAAAAGGTCTCGTTTTCGAGATTGCTGAGTAGTCTGTAATTCTCTTCACTTCACTGGGAGCCGTTGTAGACTCAGCATTTTCCAAAGCAGGCTAATTATTTAGTTGCCCAAACATGATATAAGAAAACTAACTCACAGCTAACTATTACAAAAGTAACTGTCTTGCACAAAAGTGGCCAAATCCTGGTTCTTCACAGGAGAAGGGAGACAAGAAACCTAGATCTCCGAGAGCAATGGGTGTGTTCTAGGGTATTATCAAGACACAGGAACTGGGTTGGCAAATGAATTAGCTGGTTTTATCGTGCTCTGTGTTGCCACAGCCAGACTGCCCCTTGCACCCGAACTCCTTTAAAGCCACTTCAGGTGTTTCCGTGCTGTCGCTGCCTGCCGGCTCAGCACACTCCATGGGTGGAGCACCAGCACCCCTGAAGGCTGCTCTTCTCAAAGGGAACAGAAATGGGAGATGAGTTCACGCCCTCCCACATCAGCTGGCATACAGCAAGGAGTACCCAACTTAACTTTTTAAAGACCACAGGGGATATTCTCGATTTGCTCACCCCATCACACCCGTAAGCTGCCTTTCTCCTTCACAGACAAAATAGCTTCATCTATAACTTCTATTACTCATTTGTATGTCACTGATACTAGGAGGAAGAATTTGGCTCCTAAGCAGGAAAGAAGGCGTTTCCAAGGGAGACTTTTCATAGCAAAACTCTTGAAAGCCATGAAAGGACTGAAGAAGCCAAGTCCGAGGGGCCTTTGGGTTACTCTGAGGCAGATTCTCAAAAGAGCTCAAATCTCAGACACCAAAATAAGAGACAGGTTTCCAATAAAGCTCAGAATGGTGACCTCATTTAAAAAAATTCCTCATTTTATTCGGTGCCTGAATCAGGGTCCAGCTCCTTTTGAGAGGCGATACCTGTCAACCAAAGAATTCAGCATGTTAACTGCTTTGCAAGGACCTACTTTCCCTCCCTTGTGCTACCATTACTTTTGGCTTTAATGACAGACAGGTCATTTCTGGAGGAAGGTAATTCCTCACAAGAATGGAAAGCCTTTTTTTTCCACCAAAACATAGTCCCATCCATAAAGGTAGAAGATATCCCAAGCTGTGTCACATATGGACCATCTGCCCACACAGCACTGAGAAAAAATCCAGGACATGTTTAGTGGATGAAGGACACCCACTCTGCATTTGGGGGAAGAGAGGCAGGGAGAGTTGAGACTGAATTAAATAAATGAGCACCATTATATTGCTTTACCTTACACCTAAAGTGTCTGCTGCCTAACAAAATTCTGAAAATTCTTGCTGAGGCGTACATGGAGTCAGTTTTAAAGTGCCCATTAAAGTGGAAGCCCTCCTTAATGGTCTTAAAGTAAACTAAGTATAGCAAAGTTCCAGGTGCTTTTCACAGACGCAGGTATTTTGTTTCCTCATTTAGTGTCTATTTTAGCACTGAGAGGGTTGATTAAAGTGAGAAACAGTACTCTTGCAGCAACAACTTCCATGACATCCAGTTTCCTTTCAATATCCAAAACGGTGTGGAGCACTTAGTCTGTACCGTTGCCCTCTCCCATGCTATCTCAGAAGACACAAAAGGAGCGCGTAGAACAGAGCAGCTCAGATAACTGAGATTTTAGATACCTGTCAAAGTGGAGTACGGCTGATGGAGGCTGTTCAGGAGCATGTCCAGCTTTTAATATAGATGCCCAGAAGAAGAGGGAGCCAGCACCACACAAGTCAAGCTCCACCTGCATTTGCCTGTTTGCCTGTAAATGTATGAACCCTGCCACTGCCACTGATCTGGGCCTCACTGCCATCCTCCATTATAGTCAAGACCAACCCACAACCAACCATCATCTTCATTCTTCTATAGGCATTGGTTCCCAAGCAAACATGAATTTATTCTGCCTTCTGTCTGGCTTTGTCTGATTTCTATTTTTATTATATCTAACTGTGGTAGCTTTACCCCAGTTTAAGCTAACGGTGAACCAGACAGATGAAATCTCACAAAATGTTATTGTTGGACTGGCTCACTGAGACATGAGCAACTTCAGTGAAAGTACCGAGCCTTGAAGAAGGCAGAGAGACGCCTTTCTGCCCAACTCTGATGACAGGGAGCCTTCCTTCCATGCTTTCCTGCCACTAAACCCATGCTTGCTTTGTAAAGTTGACAAGTGATGACTGAGTATTAATAGAAAACCTTAGAAATCAGTTCATGTGTGTCCAAAGCCATGATGTAAGCAGCTCTTTATACAGGAAAAACTAGCAGCAAGCTCTGTATTCAGACCCAGACAAGTGGGTGAGCTAAGTGCATTAAGTAAACAAGTGCTAACCTAGTCTTACAGCAATTATGCCTTCATCTGTTTTCCCCTTTTTTAACTACTTGAAGTTAGGGTTTTTCTTTCTTTCTGTGTGAGGGAACTACTCCAAAGGGGTTTGAAGCCTGATTCAACACTGCTCCCCTGGCTTCACTGGGGTCATGCCAGTGTAAAACTGGAGTAAATAAGTAGGAAGTCTGATTTTTGGACACTTGAGTGTTTCCGGAAATTTTTACTGTTTGGATAAGACTGCTCATGAATAACTGGAGTAGGACTGCCATGATAAAGTTTTTTCATGACTATAACTTCATATACAGTATAAGCTCATTCCATATTACATTTCATACCTGACACAACCCATAAAAAAAAAACTTTGTGAAGAATCCTTATGGAATCTGAGCAACAATAAAAACTATAGCTACCATGTGAAGACAAACTAAGCCTGAATCCCAGTGCATTAAAAAGAAATTTCAGAAATGCGTCTGAGTACTTCAGAAAATTCTTGGATTGGTTAAGCAAGTGGAAGAGAAGGGAAAAACAAGGAAGCCTCAAAGGCAGACTGGTTCTGTAGCAATGAATAAAAGAGGATGGAGTTCAACTCATCCTCAGTCATGGAGACCCAGGGCTTGAATAAATGAGGAAGATGCCACATGAATAAATAGGATGTCAACTGACTCAATTCTAGCTCCTCTGCCCTAATTGTATGTCCTAATGTGGTCACTCTCTATCCATGCACTTCACTTTGAGCTATGTTGTACAAAAGCATTTTAATAGATGCTTAGAGAATCACCCAGAAAGTTACCACAGAGTAGGCTGGGCTTTGTAAATTCATACCTTAGCACATGGCAATCATTCTCCAAGAAAGGTACACAGTATGACCTTGGATAGGTCACTTGGTCCATAAGACTCAACTTCCCACCCATTAAAATGAGACAGGAGTATCATCTCCTTCATCTGATAAGCAGGTTTCAGCTGGGGGGCACTTTGGGGCAGAAACCGTTGCTTTGCAACCTCCTAGCAAAATGGGGGCTCTAGCAGCTACTGCCATACAAATGTCCATAGGTGTGAGTTTGAAAGAACTCAGTTATGTTTGTGATGACAGAGTTGTCTGAATAGATAACATGAGATGAATGTCCTTTGTGTCCACAGCTATCAATTTGCAAAACCAAGTCTAAATGATCCCACCTGTTCAAAACCAAACTCATTACTTTTGTTAAGCTGAGGTTTTTGTATCCTTACTGCCCTACAGGGTTCCAAATATATTTTGGATCTTTTTTGACTTAATTTGACTTTCAGTCTTTTTTTTTCTTTCATGTACCTCACCAGTTTCCCATAGCTGTTGCTGCCACATAACCATTCGCAACAAACTCGGGTGTCAGGAGCACCATTGGGCTCTACTTGTTGGGTTGCAGTGCCCCTTGGGCTTTGACGGAGCAAAACGTGCATGCAACCCCCGGAGTGCTATCAAATAGGGACCTCGGCACTAAGGTTTTGACAAGCTGCCTGCCCTTGCTCAAGCCCTGTATCTCTCTAAGTACACGGCATTAGAACTATGGAGGCTGTTGCTTTCTTCCCCTGGGGAATCACCTGTACAATCAGAAGGAACATCTGCCATTACTGTTACCGTACCTTCCAGAGTGCTGACACCCACCGTGTAACTCCAAAAGAAAAGAGAAAGAAAGAAAGAAAGAGAAAAAAAAAAAAAAAAGAAATCCCACTCAACACAAAAGCTTGAAGTTGGGGCGTCAGAACCTGGGAACTGCTGAGCCATTAATTTCTCTGAACTGTCTCTGCCTTATAAAAAAAAAAAATTATATTCCATACATATATAAGCAAAATATTCCCTGCAAGCTTCCTAAAGGAAGCATTCTTTTTTATTACACCTCAATATGGTTGATTTTGTAAAACCCACATTACAGCCTGAATTAAAAAAAAAAAATAAAAAAAGAGAGGATAGCTTTGTTAGTTCAAAAAATACACAAGTTGTTGTTAGCAGGAGAAAAAAATCTTGCATTCTTGACCTTTAGAGAGGTAAGACAAAAAACAACTACTTTTCTATACTAATAGCATTCTGTGCCTGTCCCTTGTATATTTTCTTTTAAACTTGCCATTTTGCTGTTGCAGCTGGGCTTGTCAGTTTTCAGCACTAATGGGTTGTGATATGGTGTCAGGGGAAGTCAACAATCAATGCTGGAAAAAAGGGCTATCGCTGCTGACACAGCCAAGGATGGAAACACAATGGCTTCGTTCGGAGAGAAACAGAAGAAAAATCCTGCGTTGTATCTTGCTTTGAAGATTACTAGAGATTTAGCCCTCACCCCTTCCTGCCTCACCCCATCCTCCCGCTGGCCTCCAACATTATTCTGCATCTCACCCAAAAGACAGGTTTTCAGTTCAATGAAAAAAGCAAAATGCTTTATAACAAATATTTTAAAGGCCCACGGTTCACGTTTTTGTTTATAGCTGTTACAGTTATTAGCTTTTAAAAGGATGGGGGGGGGGGAAAAAAAGGCTGGGCTGCACAGTGAATGCCTATGGAGCAGCATGGCAGAAAAAACATTTTGGAAGCTTTTTCCACTGCCTTGGTGTGAATCAGATCAGTACTGAGCCCCTCAGCTCCAGCTGAACTCAACGCAAGCCATGGACCCTCAGCAGCTGTTAAATCGGGTGCCACGGACAGAATTACAGAAGACAGATAGCATTCAAAGGCATTCAACAAGAATAATGGCAATATTATCTATTTCCATAGCTTCATGTCAGAAAACCTGACTAGCTCCAAGTCTCTCAGAGTCCTACAGAGACAGGGAGAGAGTATGATTATTTTAGTTTCCAGATGGGAAAACTGTGACAAGTACATTCTTTAAGATCACACCAGGATCTTACACACACAGGCAAGAACAGAAATCAGCAGTCATTGGCATAAATATGCTACCAGACCACAGAGCTTCCTTCCCTCAAAACTGTAACTGTCCAGTGTCATTATGGATCTTTTAATATCAGTGGATAAAGGGTCAGTCACAGTTTTTCCTCTTCTTTTAATAAAAGAGACTGAGATTGATTTCAGAAAATTCAACACCTCCAAAGTAGAGGGGACTAACTGAATCTTACCTCTTCCAGACCAAGAAATTGGCTTCTCAAAGATAGATATGGCTGACTCCATAGATAGCCCCACAATATCTTTTCCAAATATAATTCCTTTTTCTAGTGACTCATGGCCCTAAATGTGGACTCACGTTTACTCTTCTATTCATTCAAAATATGATTCTGGAATCACTGGCTATCTTCACCAAAAGCCAGTTGCACAGAGGGGTTTCTTCAGGTATGAGGACACTTCAGGGCCATGGCAATGAACGCAAAGTGAGGGGAAAGTATGGCTAAGAACAGAAAAGGAAGGAAAACCAGCATCCATGAGAGACCTGGGAGGACAGTGGAAGGGATCAGGAGAAACCTCAGGAGACGCTGAGGTCTTTATGGTGACTGTTCCCTATGGGCGGCATTTGTTTCTGCAGCATTACTTTCTTCATCATCTATCAGTCAAAAAGCAGGGCCAGGGAAAGAAGCAAGAGGGAAAACATTTTTCGCAGTGTTTCTCCTCATTCCTGCCTCTTGCACTTCCCCCCCCTCCACAACCCTTGCTGCCAAAACCTGTCTGACCATTAAATGTTGTTTGCAGGTAATCACTACGTGCTAAATTCACAACAGCATTACCGCGCTGTGCAGTTCTAAGAACACTCCTACTACAGCACAGTTTTGACACCAGTCCTTAACTAACAGCAAAAAGCTGCTGCTTCAAAACGCTAGTTGGCAACACACGTTTGGTTTGGCCAGCTGCTCCGGTGAAATACAGAGCAGCACCTGGCACGATGGCTGCCACAGGAGACCCCAGAGGATACGGTAGGCACCGAAAGCACCTCGGGATAAATCTCGGAGGCCTCCTCTCTCCCTGGGTGTTACGCTGCACCAGGAGAGCGGGGGCTCGAGGACCTGACCCCAGGCCCATTGAAGTCAATGAGTCTCTTCCCACTCCAGTGGGCGTTCGGCCATGCTGCTTGAAGGAGGGGTGAAGAGAAAGTCACATTAGGGGCAGTTTCAATAACACTCTGTGCTGCATGATTTTTCTTCATAGAGAAAATAAAAATTAACTGATTCACATTCACAAGAGTTTGCCTACAGAACGGAGATGCGGCCAGTCTCTAACATTCAAAGCCAGCTGAGGTATGCAGAGAAAAGAGGAGTGCATCATCATCATCATAAACCAAAGTGCTTAACAGATAACCAAAGTAAATGAGGGAAGTAAGGATGGTGTTTGCAAACACGAGCCTGAGAGAAGCCACAAAGCTTCACCCATCAGGGTACAAGGGAAGGAAAATGATGACAACTTCAAAGCGCAAGCATAGGAAAACAAAAATTAAGACTAGAGACCATTTTGCATTCCAGGCTGATCAGCCAAAACCAGCCTTTTCCCTCCCCATATCACTGCCATTATCGCTATCTGTGGAAACACAAAGAAGGAGCATCAGTCCCACCTGAGCTATGAAGGAAAAGGAGAAATGGTCATGGAGCTAAATCCTATAAAACATTTTAAAAACTGCAATGAGTCTCTTACATAAATCTAATTGAAATTGACTCGAATCTGAGCCCTGTGACCTGGACGGAAAAGGTGGTCGAAGGACTGTAAGCAGCAGGTAGTGACGGGAGGTGATGTATTGAGCTGGTTTGCTGCAGGGGTATGTTTTTTGGTCTGTTCTTATTTAATATCTCAATTAATGATCTGGAAAAGGAGGTAAATAGCACATTAATGAAATTCACAAATGACAATAAACCAGGAGGCTTGCAAACGTCAGAGAGGAGAGCAATAATATAAATGGAAACTAACAAGATTAGAAATGTAGGCAGGCAATAAAATGAGATTCAACTTGGAAAAATGTAGACTAATACACTGAGGAAAAATAATCAGAAACATGGATAGTCCGTGAGAAAGCAAAACCTGGAAAGCATCTGTGCGGAAAGATATCTACGGGTGACAGTGAACAACAAATTGAATAAGAGTTCTCAAGGAGATATATCAGTTTAAAAGACCGATGCAATTTTGGGCTGCGTATGCAGGGGAATAATGTCAGAAGAGGAAAATTATTGCCTATGCATCTGGGAAGACTTCTGCTGAATACTGCATCCACTTCTAGATACCTCCATAACAGAAGGGTGCCAGCCAGCATGCTGGAAAGGACTTCAGAGAAGAGCAGCAAAACTGATTAGACAAGGAGGGGGATTGATTTATGAATCTAGGTGACAAGGGCAAAATGACAACTGCCTAGTAATACATGAAAGGCAAACAGAATGGAGAGGAATTTCTCGGATGCTAACGTGCAGTGGTACAGCTAAAGGAAGAACAAAATTTGGACAAAGTATCAGGCTGCTTCCCAGAAACCGCGTGATTCAGTCTAGCAGGTAATTTTCGAATGGCGAATGAAAAGTCTGATCAAACAAAGCATTTGCAACTTGAGAGGGTAAAGCATTCGAAGGCAAACTGTAGTGAACACTTGTGCACTTGCGGGAAGCTGAGCTACCTGGCCTAGGAGGTGATATCCGTGTTCAAACTCCCCGACTGTCCTAATACAGAGCGCACAGTTCCTACATGCAGTAGTATTTTTCAAGGGAACGCATATCACATATGCCTCAGCCCTAGTCCAAAGCCTGACTGTAGAGCAAAAGCCAACCGACTGCATACACTGGCTATTTAAAGTACTCTGAGACAAGCAGATGTGTGACCTGCTTTCATACAAAGAATACTTCTTTTTCAGCAGACATGGGTTTTTAGTGACATGATCCTTCAGTGTAAAGTTATTTTGTATATTCGAAGGCACATGTGATTAAGTTATTTATTTGCTTATTCGTGCCTACCGCCTTCTCCTTTTCACACACTTTAACATGTTTATTCGTTCTCATGTAATACACTGGAACTTGCCTAGTTAGAGCAGAGGTCTATTCATAGTGAAAAGGGAAACTTTTAATGCTCAAGTGTACTGTAATGCTCCAAGACCCTGGTGTTAAAAGTAACAGGGGAAACAAAGACTGAAAGTAGGATGTAAGTTAAGAAATACACTCATATCATTTTCCTTTTACAGAAAAATGTGACTTTACCAATACAGTGATCTGTGTATGTGTGTATTTACATGTACATACTTTACCGAGTTTCCCATTTTTATGCCACCCAGGTAAGTCCCCTTTTATGAAGGTCTACCTTGGTCTTTACAACAACTGTTCCCACATTCTTCCAAGGACAACAAAGAGGTGAAAGGTTTTTCAAAGTTTTCCTGTCCTTCTCACCTTCCCTAGGGGTGGTTGGAGAGCTGCGGAAGGAGGAAAGCTTATTGAGAAGAAAGCTCCCATTTTTACTGTAATAAAAGGTGGTAATCTTACCATGTATAGATGCTCAAATGATGTATAGACAAAGGATGTTTGCAGTGAAGACTGCCATAGGCAAAACAGCAGATCTAATCAAAAGCTCTACACGCATGGATGTAGCCAGCCGGTGGGAAAGGAAAGCACTCACAGCACAGAATCTGGAATTGCTCTTCTGTCTCTCCACGGCTTCCCCACGGGAGCACAGGAGAACGTGGGAGCCTTGGTGTTTCGGACAGGGAGGTGCCTCGCCGTCACACTAACTCCATGACTGCGTCACAGAAAGCTATTAACATAATAGTTTACTTCTTTTTTTTTTTTCATGGAAGCACATGCTGCTAGCTACCTCCCGTCAACAAAGGCAATAGAATGAGGTGGTGTCTGTACGGAAAGCCCTGTAAAAATAGTGCTACGGTACAAAATAAATTACAGACCAAACAAATATGTAAAAAAATATAATTAACCTTTAGAACATTGGCATTTTCAAAACTGTCAGACAGATGGATGTATGTATATCTCCTCAGGCTCTCAAAGATTACTGGAAGTCAGGACACAAACCAAGAGAAGCAAAGCACCCTCAGCTGAAGCTACTGCAGCGTTCCTCCTTCGCCCCACTGTGAGCAACGTGCCAGCCCAGGTGTCCCAGAGCTGCCAGGGCTATGACCCAACTCCTGCGCTCCACGAGCCCAGAACCACGGCTGAGAACAACGAAGTACAGCTCAATGTGCCAAGGTACTGCTGTGGCAGACACACCTCCGCGGTTTTTCTGTTCGTTTTTGGTTCATTTGCCTGGGAGAGGCGGGTGTTTTTATCCAGCAACACATGCATTTTAAACTGTGCTCTTTTCCGGAATTGTCAAAGAACAGACAGTCTGTAAGTCAACGCATGGGTTTTTTTGTTTGATGGTTGTTATTTTTTCCTGTATGCCGCTGCCTCATGCCCTTGCCTGCCTTGCCTATTTAGACCGTAAATTCCTTGGGTGGCAGGATACAGTACCAGCGTTTCCACAGTGCCGAGCAGAGTGGGATCCAGTTTTTACTGGGCCACGTGAACCACCATGAAGCAACGAGTAAACAGCAATAATAACAACTTACCACACATCACTGTTGCAGAACCCTGCAGAAACCAAGGGCCAGGGACTCCCGAAGGGACAAGCTGGCAAGAGGAAACCTGCACTGCGCTCCTCTGCCTGACCTGAGAGGTGACAGCATTTGATTGCGGACACCTCTCCTCCTCCCAGCGTCCTCATGCTTCACAAGTAACATAAAAGGCAACCCCGGGCACGGACAGCAACACTAACCCACCAGTTCTACCTTGGCTCAACCTGGGCAGTAGCTCCGGCTCCCCCAGCCCCCCCAGCCCCTCCAGGTGCCAGCGGGAAGAGCTGTGCTGTCTGCCCCGCGCGAGACCGGCAAAAGGATGTGTCATGGTCCACGCTGCCGTCCAAGCCAGGCACATGAGCCGAAACTCTTGTCTGTCCACATGCAACTTAGATATCTGGCAAGTCTCAGCGAGACACGTTTTCCTCTTGGCCTCCTTTCCTTATTTTTAGGGCCAGTGTTCATACTCCAGGGAGCAGAATAAAAAAAAAAGGGGGGGTGGGGTGGGGGGGTGGGGCAGAGAAGACACCAAACAAAGAGCTGTAGCCTGCAGAGGCCCAAGGAAACCAGAGGGAAATGAGGATATGTTCTCAGAAAATACAAAACCTGAGGAAATTTGCTTGTCTGCTGCATAAAAACAGATTTGGAAGGGTGATGGGGACTGACTAGCACTCAGTATCACATCATGAGGGAGGGAAGAGACAGCAGGCAGGGGGCTGGGAAGCAGCAACCAGCTGCCCCATATGGTCAGCTCTTGGTAGGCAATTTGATTTTCATTTTCTCCACTGATTGTGCTCATCCCTGTGGTATCTGGATGGAAAAACAATGGTGGAGATAATAGGATGGGATTGCCCAGGGCATTTTTAAGGGCTTGAGAGCCGTTCATTCATAGATCAAATCTAGGCCAGAATGGAAGCAGGTAATCTGCTGACTGTTTGTTGGCTTACATGAAATGTTCCAGTGGTATTTCACAAGTATCCACATAAAAATTGAATAATTCACAACTTTCTTAGCATTCTCAGCAGATAGCTCAGCCTCCACAGCCTCTCAGGACTCCAGAGCCTCTTAGTACTAATGACTTAGCTCTACAAATAAATTTAAGCACACAAGTCTATGCAGGTTCCGGGTGTAATTGTGGTCTATCCCAAAAATGGTTTGAGGCAGTGAAGAGTAAGGTAAGGTGTGGGAAAGATCCTGTGATTGTACCTGTTCTGAGAATAAAAGAAGCCCTTCATTCTTCTAGGCTATTAATCTGGTACCTTCCGTGAGCACAAACCTAGAAGAGTTAATTTAGATACTTGACCTTTCATTGTCTTCCATGTGTTTGCAGGATAATAAGTGACAATGCCGTATTCTGCTGCAGTTTTCCTTGCAGAAACAAGAGAATTTATTATTGTTGTCGTCATCGTTTTAAAATAAATGAATTATATCTAATAGCAGAAGAAATCCTCCTACTGTTAGGAAATAGTCAACCTCAACTTCTCATGTTATCTAACTCTGCCTTTCCACCAGTTTTCTCCAAAGACCACCAAAAGGATTAACTCATACACACTGAACACTTAAGATAAAAATCCAATTTAAAAAAAAAATCAGACACTGAAACAGTGTCGGTGGGCCTTTTCGGTGTCTCCTGCCAGGTGCAAAAGAAAGGACATTATACAGCCTCGTTGATTCCACCCACGTATCTGTCAGTGCCAAACCTGGCTCTGGTGCCTATGGTTCACCATCATTCCTCTGAAGAAAAGTGATCTTACAGTGGCCAGATCTCACAGTGGGGCAAGTAAATACTTAATTAAAATGGAGGGAAGTTATCTGGAGTATTCGCCATTCGGAACACCAAAAGATGTGCCCAAAAACATTTTTGTTTAAACAAACGTTGGGCAAAAACTATAAAGACAGAGAAAGTGTTTCCCATTTCTTACTCATGCTGGAAGTCACCACTGCTATGGCAATTCACCTATTGATAGGGATGTTCAAGCAGCACATGGTGAGGCAACACAGCCTGCATTCACCTAGGAATCAGGGAGACCTCTGTGGCCTTAAACAAACCATCCGTGCTGTCTTTCCTCCCACTCTGTCTCCCCATTTGAAAAGCTGCCGGTTAACGAGTATCTGCATGAAGCTGGTAGCATGGTTCATGCTCTACCTGGGACTGGTAGACACCACCGTAACACGATTAACAGCAACAGTTCTCAGTTACGCTGGAGAAGTCTCCAGCAGCAGCTAGGGAGAGCCACACCAGAAGGCGACAACAGAAGAAATGATAACTCAGCAACTTGAACTGATAGGAAGGTTGCCCATTTGGATAAAAACGTGTCCGCCATGCACCATCAATGCCCCTTTTCCATGATGGCAGCCAGCATATGCTCCCGCCGGGAATGGTCAGCCTTCCGGGTGGCAGCTCTTCGCCCCGCTCTTCAACTGCGATCCCTGGTAGTGCGAGTGCGTGCGTACAGGAGCACGCGAATGGAAGGGAGGGCGGATTGTATTGCAATGTGCAGGGTGGGCAAGTCGAGTCTTTTGTGTAGGAAGTTGACTCACCTCTTTCTGAGCAAAATAAACGTACAACACAATTGTAATTCCCTCTTTTTCACGTAAGGTCAGGCGACGTATACAGCACCTTCCAGCTCGGTATTTCCTAAACAGTGAAAACGTGCTTAGAAAGTTTAGCCATAAAAACCTATGACTGCAACAAAACAGGTTTGGGGGGAAGGGGAGAAAAAGCAAGTTGGCTTGGGGGGAGGGGGACGAGTGTTTTGGGCTTCTTTAATAATGCCCTAGTAAACAGCTCGGGCACAGAAATGCAGTGCAGTAAGCGCCTGTGTTATCCTTTGGAGCCTACTGCTTTAAAATTGCGCGCTGTAGCTTGAAGCATTGCACAAACTCTCGGTCTGCTGACTGCCTCCCTGGAACGCAGGCAGAGGGCCGACTGGGAAAGCTGTTTTTCAGCTTGCCCTCTCTCGTTTCTGCCGGGCTGCTTTGGGTGTTTATTTATTTTTAAACAAGTCGTGTACATAAGCAAAAAAAAAAAAAAAAACCAAAACCAAAACACCACCACCAAACCCGACCAAACCCCAAACCCGACCACATGGCATTTTTAATCAACACCTATTTCCTTCCAGGACCCTATGATCCTGTATTGATTCCCATTAAAATGCTTTTCTTTTTCTTTGCCCCCTCTGCTGATCGAATTTCAGATCAGCCAGGATACGCAACTCACCTTCCGGCACAACTGAACCCAACTGACTCAGGGAGATCAAAAGGCTTGATGCATTCATTAAAATTTAGCACAGCCCAAGCAGGATCTTTAATGCAAGATCTCCCTTTGCATTGCAATTAACGTGGGGGAGAGGAATTCTTATTATTTTTATTTTTTGCAAATGTTCT
>NW_009260493.1:2274791-2293546 GCF_000687185.1 Egretta garzetta
GGGCCAAGGAGGGCTGCTGCCTTCGTCCCGCTGGCGCGGCTTCGTGCGAGCCGGCCAACAGCCCTCCATCCGACGGTCGCCGCTGTCACTCGCCGTTACCTTTTCCGGCATTCCGTTGGAATGGGAGAGATTTCTTAGGTGGATGGTACCCCTCCCCGAGCCGTCTGCTCCCCTGTGCAATATGTTTCTCCCCTTACGTATTAAATTTCATCCACTAATTGACAAACACACGTCTTACTTGGAGTTCTGCCCATTTTTGACACTGAGCATGTGGTTCTGCTTCAACAAGGTGTAGCTGTGATTTACGCCGGTGTGCAGTTTTTACTCATTTCATAAATGTGCTTTTCGTAATACAGTGTTGTCAGCTCTCAGGGGTTTTTTGTGGTGCTGATGCTCTCTGGTAGAAATTCTGTAAAGCTACAGTTCCGCCAGGTCAAGTAAGAATTTTAACTTTCAGTTGAAAGGACAAAAGTCTGTTTCTGGTCCTCCTCTTTGCAGCAGAAACTTAACGCTGTGTGCTGTGGCAGCTCTGGAACCAAAAGGAAAAGAAACATAAATGTATTATTATGACCATCATTGGTATTGTTTTATTTTAGCTCTCTCGATACTTGTGTCCCTGATTCTTTACAGCCTGGCAATACTTAATATGAGAGAGGGATAAATAGACTTGTGCAGCTTACACAAGCCCTTGTTTCTCTGCTTGGATGTCTCCAATGTATTTTATGGTGAGACAAATAAGCATTATGACTTACTGTTTGCACTATTTACACTTACAGCTGCGACACACACGCACAGTGTGTGTTTTTCTCGGCGAAATCAAGGTGTGTATCTAGTGTGGTTTTGAGGGAAAAAAGTGTACGATTCTGGCAGCTGAGTGTATGATTCTGTCTGGATGATTACTTTCCTGCAAAAATAAGTCATTTATGATTTTTACAGGTTAGTATCTCAGCAGAAGGCTGTGTGGTACCAGGAGAGAGGCCATTTTCTCTAGCTGCTTGTAGCGTGCCGTAGCTTTTTGCAGTTTGCCACGGGAGAGGTTTTCAGGAGTTTTTCAGCCCCTTTTTTTTCTCAGACGTTTCCGTGCAGTATCTACAGGTGGAAGAGATGATTGTTCACAGAGGTTTACTTTGTTTCATCTTAGTTCTCCATCATCGACAGGTAGCCTGTTACATCTTTCCATAGCTATTAACCAAATTTCCCCTTACTGGTTTTTTTACCATGAGAACATTCATCTGTCTCTTAACAGTTTTGACTCCTCGCCTTGTCGCGGGCAGGCTGACGATCCCCACCTACACACACGCTCATGCACATGCTCTTCCCCTTTCAGAAGACACTTGCCGTGTGGTTTGAGAGGAGCGGCCCTCCTTTCTCCTGGGGCTGCATTGCTAGCGTCAGCCTGGGGCACCCGTCCATTGACTGCCTGAATCCCTCCGCAGTTACATTCCAGTTTCCCGCTCCCTTCTGCCCACTTCTTTGGCTGGTTGCAACACCCCGCCTCATCACAGGCTCCAAGTTTTAGGGCAGAACCAGAGGAAGGGGTAGGTTTGCTCCATTGCAACCATGGCAACACTTGCCAAGGATGCAGCCTACAGTCCCTGTGAGCCTTCCAGTTTTCCATGGCAGCCTTGCTTCTCAGAGGCTACGTCTACCCCAGGAATAAGCACGCTGCAAAACACGTAAGCCGCTATTCAGCAAAATACAGCCTTCGCGTGGACAGAACCAGCTGAGCTTTAAACAAGAGCGGAGGGCTCCCTATAATGCTGTGACCTTCATTTAAGAATTGAGCAAAAGGGAGAGGTGAAGAGCGTTCATTTAGCTTCTGTTTCAGAAAGGCCCTGTCCTGTTAAATCAGCCAAATTTTTAAGAAGCCAAAATCTCAGTCGTGTTCTCACTTATTGTTAAAGCCGCACAGAAAAAAAAAAGACTCTTTGGCTGCCTGTTTCCTGAAGATACGTGATTCCTCCGAGGCCTCACACTTGGACACCTGTGGACCTAGGGAGTTTAGAGGCAAACAGTTTGGTTTGCTGTCCTGCTGTACCGAGCCAGACTCGCAAATCTAGGGAGCTCCTGGATTTTGAGAATGTTCAGGTGTGACTTGAAAGTTGTCTTCGTATGCTTTAATAAAGCTTATTATGTCATGCCTTCATAGGAGAAATGTCAAGGGTTTGAAATACTGCGCACAGAAGGGTGGGCTAAAACATCGTGAGGCAAAAATTATTTTGTGGAAGAGAGAGATGGAGAAGGAAAACAAACTTTTTATGGAACCCTATAGCCTATAGTATTAAAGTCAGCGGAAGAGCTGACTGCAGCGTCAGTGGATGTGGGCACTGATACCTGCAGTCAATCTGTAGCCTGAAATAATACTGGCTTCAGCAGTAGCGTGTTTTTTGCAATGCCCATGTAGATACTCACTTCCCAAATTTCAGGTCTTGACCCACATTTCTATTGTGAGTTTCTTTTGAGCTGAGCAAGGGAAAGACACTAGACAGCCCCTCTTTCCTCTAATGCGCATCAAGCCTGGCTCGTGCAGCAGCACCATGCCACAGGTTTGTTCCACAGGTACTACTGAGGTTTATCTGTCTTTTAACCAAAGTTGTTTCCGCTAGAATATTTCTTAATGGAAACACTTCTATCACGGTTAAGTCGGTAACAAGTTATTTGACACAGAGCCTAAATTTTGAGCTAAGCGTAGCAGGAACCCTTTAAACTTACTTTATCTCACTTGTTTGCGGCCCTTCAACAGGAGAGATTTCTTTTTCTCTCACTCAGAACTTGCAGATCACCAGTTTGTTTGAGAGCAGGAGATGTCTTTCCAGCTGAAGAGGCCAATGCTGTGGCTGTCAGATTAACTGGGAGGATCGTTCTCCGTGTGCTCACACTGATTGTACGTGGGATATCTCATTATACTGGGGGAAGTTCTGTTATTTTAAGTTATAAAGGAGCTTGGTTTTCTTACAGTGTCCAGATTCAACTCATTTGTCAACATGATGCCTTCTATTATCCTCATCAGCTCATTTGCTTTTCCTGAGGGGAAAAACAGCTGAACATCGGTTTCTTTTGTAAAAGTTGAGATTCTTTTCTAATTAGTAGAAATTCTGTTTAGCCAGCGCTGTGAAAGGTGTCCTTTCCACTGTACCTGCATGCACTGAAGAAGACATCCGCTACTCCGGTACTTTTTTCAGTAGCACCTTTTTGCGGAAGGATCCACCCATAAGTCCTGGTCTGACAGACATGCTCCTGAAGGAGAAATGGCCTTTTCAAGACATCCCCAGGAGCTGTATCCAACCACAGCATACTGTAGATGTTACATTTTTTTATACGTTGCAGCTTTGCCAATATTTGAATGCAAGCCATAATTCAGTGGGAGCATAAATAACTTCCATTCAGAGAGATGGATGCTGTGGTAGCAGGCCAAATGGTGAGCCTTGTCAGTGCCCGCATTTTCACTTTATCGACCAACCAGCATAATATGATGCTCCTTATTTAAATCCTCCATGCAGATGTCGTACTGGGTTAATTGGCAAGCAATTGGATTTGATAATATGTATAACGCTGTAGCATCCATTGATTCTTGGGATAGTGTGGATGTGCATGTAGTGATGGTGGGGTTACGATTCTCAGTGGTAGGAGATGGATAAGTCTGTGGGTCACAATGTAAATTTAAGCTGCCGAGGGGTGAGCATTAGCTTACATGCCAGTTTAGATTGATATAATAATTCTTTATAGGGACGGAGCATGACTGGCTGTAAAAGAATTGTCCTTGTACCTGAATTGTTTTAGAGCAGCAGAGCTTTATGCTGAGTTAACAGCATGCTGTTAAGAATCAGTACCAATGTAAACACAGAGAATGATGGCTTTATGTTGGCCGTTATGTCATGCAGTATTTCACAGTTGTTGAAATCATTTCATTTTCAACCAGGTTGCTTTGGCTTTGTCGGTCTATCAGCAAAGACTGAGAGAAGTGCAGCACTGAAAATGAAATGAAACTCCCAACTCTCCAGATACGTAAGCGATGGCACTTCTGTTGAGCTGGAATTCTGTAACAGCGCTTACTAATTCTGGCTAACGTAACACAAAGTCATTTGCTCTTTCACTTTTTTCTCTGAAGTTCCTAGTTATATCGCTAAGCTTGTATATGAACGTATGCCACGCTAAGTCAGAGGGAGCAGGAAAGGAGGGGAATAAAACTAAGGGAAAAAGGGAAATGGGACACAGAGAAGGACTGTAATGAGATGAGAATTGGGAAGGAGAAATAGGGGACATCAGAAGAGCAAAAGATTAAGGAAGAAAGGAAGCAGTATATCATAGGAGAGGCAAGAACAAAAACAAGGGAGATGTTACAAGAGTAAAATAAAACAGGGGAAATTAATACAGAAGATGGAAAAAAATAAGAAACGTCTTTCATTTCTTGCAGGAATATTTTAGTCTCATCGGTAGCAATTCTGCTTGCTGCAGTTCACTGTGTTTGGCTCATACCTCAGAAATACACCTCTATATAATGAGTTTCCCCTTTTCATCTTGGCACCTGGCTTGCTCTTATTTAGGACTAGGCCTCCAGAGGTCACTGAGGAGAATTGGTTTCTAATAAAGCTCCTCCATACCAGAGTTCAAAAGCTCTCCCACAACGTAGCGCACAATGAAAATTGACACCGCCAAATGGCTTTAGTTTCCCTCTTTCCTATTTTTTTTTATGTTATGCACTTTTTTGGCATCTGCATATCTGACTTTAATTTTTCTGCTGAATATTGCGCATATGGTGTGAAGAAGTAAGCTATAACCAAATATATATATATACCAAAAGCTACAGTGACATAGCTTTTTGTAAGGTGTTTTTTTCTAATTGTGTGAGAATAAGCAGACGTGAGACGCTTCCTCTATTATGAACATTTATATGAGCTGTGTGGTCAGAGGTGCTTAGCAGTGAATTTGGCTCAGGGCAAGGGAACAACAGCAGTAATGTGAGGGGTGATTTACTCCTGTTAACACTTTTCAGAATTGGCAATAAAATCAGTTCAGTGCTCTTAAGATGGGAAGGGCTGGGTTTTAAGCAAAATATGGAAGATATATTATCAACCTGAAAAGCGGGCGAGTGAAAAACTGTTTATTATTAATACTTAAAAAAATCCATATATATTTCCAACAAGTGAATGATAATGAGAGGGCTGCTCCCTTTTCCTAGAAATGATTAAGTTTTCTTTGCCCTTCTGGTTTGGCTGCTTTCAGGCTATTGCTTATGTAAAACAGAACACCTCCTAAGCCTTCGTTTACTAAACAGAATCTCTGGCTTCTGATCTCACGCTACACAAGGAGGTAAATTGTATTCTGTGTGAGGAGCTTTAAACGTGAGCATAATGGAAGGGGCATATTCACCGAAACAAAGATACACCTCCAGAAACAACAAAGACAGTAAGTTGGAGGCACTTAAGTTTGAATTTTCATAGTTGAAAAGTAGAATTCAAAGATGGGGGAAAAAAATCAACTTTCATTAGCCCCGAAGGTATTTATTTTAGCAATTTGTATATTGCTTTTCTCCTCTCTTAGCAAACCCAGAGTAGTAGCAGAGTTTGTTGATCAAAGGAGGACAGTTCTCCTCTGAAACGATGGAATGCTTTACTGAGAGACCAGCTTCCAAAGAGGAAAAACGAGAGGGGATTCTCATAGCTGTGAGCCGGCAGTGATGAAGTCATGACTACATCCAGCTGTGCTATCTAATAAGACAGGTTGCTCAGCGGCATGGCTATACCTCTGTCATGTGAGCGCATAGGGTGCATGGCGTAGGCCTTAAGGGGTATCCAGTCTTTCGGGCACAGTGGTAAATCTGTGCTTTGTTCCAAAGTGTGAGGCTCTCTTCTTCAGTCTGCAGACCAACTCCATGCAAAAAGCAGCTGGTTTATTAGATGGTGATATCCATCCACAGATGTGTCATAAAGTAGGTAAACGCCAAAGTGTCTGTATACTGTATATGGACAGAAGCAGTCTTCTGTGATAGCCATCAGCTGAGAGGAGGAACCAGCTCAGTCCCAGGAAATACAGACAAAAGTGTAAGTGCAGTTCTTGCTCCTATAGGCATAGGTAATTCATCTTGTCTGTCATATTAGAGCTGCTGAGAATCGCTACAGGCAAAGTGTTGCAATACAGGAATAACTTCAAGGAGTTACTGCAGTGGCGTTTGACCCATGCTGATGCATTAGAGTTAGGAGTGCGAGGCCAAATGAGAGAAAATCCATGGGCAGTAGCATATGGGACTGGACGTGCTGTTGAGCTGTTGGACACGGTTATTTGAATTACAGTAAATTATTCTCTGTGATCTGCATGTGGACATGGGATTGGGACAGGACTCCCCAAGAATAAGTGGAGGTGGCGATAAAATGAGAGCATGCGTGGGGCAGTTCGCTACAGATCCTGCGCTTTGGGGGTCAGCAAAGATCCCAACTCATTCCAGCCTAGTACATCCGGGGTCATCACCAAAACCATGCACCAAGCACGCTGAATTGCTGCGTGTTTGTCCAACTGCGAGATGTGCAGAGCTCCGCCTACGGATTGAGGGCATGGGGACAGCAATAACTTGCTGTGGAGAACTTGTAAGAGCCTCCCTCTCTTTACAGGTGGTAAGGGTTGTGTCACATACTCTGAGGCTACCCACCTGGCATTTGCCTGGCAGCTGTGTAGGAGGTTGTAGTAGTGTACGTCATGGCAGAGAACCACCTCCTTCAGGAAGGAGTGTTCTTTTATGAAATTAGCCATTGGGATGTGCCAGAAACATGCTTAGCTCAGTCAGGAGGACTGGGCAGGAGCAAAGGGAAAATCAGTAACTTTTCTCCAAATTATGAGGTAATTGCCTTTTCTCTCTGGAATCAGGCACGGAAGTCACTGGCAGTCAGGAATACCTGAGAAAGCTTTGTAGTGAAAAAGCAGTCATATTTCTTCCTGAAAACAAAACAGCTGAAAAAAAGGATCAGCATAAGATGCTTCTTCTAAGGAGCCCTTTGTGCAAACGTGCTTCACAATTAGATGCTCAGAAGGCACCTAAGATGGTTGTCTGGAACCCGTCTAAGAGAGGGATGGGGGGCTGCCTATTCTGTCCGTGGCAGAGGAGGGAACCGGGGCTCTCCCGTGGGTGATTTGCAAATACCCAAAAGAGAGGCCTCCTTGTACTCTGGAGGGCTAGAGGCCCAGTTAGAGAATAAACATGGTATTTTGTGTGACGCTGTGTCACACGGAATATGCTCTCCCTAGAGAGCCGTGCCTGGTACCTGCACTGTTTTCCTCATTCATCATACACCGGGCGTGCGTTAGTGACAGCACCATAGGAAATTGTGTTCTCCATGCTAAATTGCATATATCTACCTGTCAGAAGCCCACATGTTGTCCCAATAAGGGCCAAGGCTTAACCGCCTCTTAGTAGTCTGGTGCAGAAGCGCACATTACACAACTACCCTCTGTGTTCAAACGAGCCAGTACCTCAGATAGGAGCTGTTGCAAACCAGGATGGCAGCTGTCGGCGGATATAATCACCGCTGAAGACATACTGCCAGGGCTTCTGTGTCCTGGTCGCACAGCTAGGGGCAGAGCACTCAAATATTTCTAAAGCTAGATATGCAAATGCCTCTGGAATGAAGCCTTTTACAGTTCTGCTCTCATTAACCTGATTTGCATATGTAAATGACCTCTTGCCACATGATAATGAGGTCTGCTCATGCAGAGATGTTCAGCATATAAGGAGAGGGTTTTCAGTGGCAATCGGAGTATTTTGGCCAAAGCAGCTGGTACAGGGACAGGACCAAGAAAGAGGTAGACACGGGATCCAGGGATAACAGGGCAGGGAAGCAGAAGAAAGCAAAAGAAAATCAAATGTTGCAGACATCTCTTCCAAATGCCAAGGGCATCTGCAGTTCTGGTGCCCCCTTCTTTATGGGAGCAATTTCACAGAGGAGCCTGTGAAATGAGAGCAGCTGGAGGACACGGACAACTGGGAAGTGACCTGTGGCATGCAGCTACCCAGAAGGTAGCGGATGTCTGGCTCTCCTGGAAGAGCAAGCGCATGGTCTAGCATTCACTGGCTGGTTTAAAGCAGCCTCTTCCAGCTACTCCTGTGAGCACCCTCACAGAGAATGGAGAGCTGGACACATGGCGGTGGGTCAGTCCTTCTTCAAGAGCAGTCCCCCCCCTAGCCATTTCTCTGTGAATTCCTCTTTGTCACTGGCACACTCACCCAGGGGTGACATTTCTCACCACAATATGCTGCTTGGCTTCTCATCAGGGTTATTTCATACCTATGCCTTGCTTAGTGCTTGTGGAAGCAAGACAGCATTCTTCCTAGGTTACCTTCCTTGGATACCGTGCCGCTTTTAGAGAAGAAATGACTGCTCATCTCCTGAGATATCTGTCTTCCTACTTGCCATGTTTAACTCTTGCTTCCTGGTCCTGCTACAGAACACTCAGCTGCTGAGGATTTGCTGATTCAGAGCTCTCTAAAACCTACCTGACCAAGCACCACCCTTTTCCAGCTCAGAAAAAAGGAGTGATCAGTTCCACTCAGACTCACCCAGTTCTCTCAGGTCAGAGGAAGCTCCTTAAAGGAGGAAACGGCTGTGGACGCCAGGTCTTCTCAAAGCCAAATAGGAGGCAGCGTGGCTGGCCGTCAACATCTGCTATTGCCAACAAAAAAATAGATAACTCTGGGCTAACTCAGGACTTGAGTATATCCAGTCAGTTGACTGCCAGTTTGTATCAGTATTTGGGAAGTCAGATGTGGTTGGTCTCTTTTTGTCACTGCAAAAATAATTGTAGCCTGGATCAAATATCCAGGGCCCTGTTCATAGCTGGTGGGCAACCAAACTGCAGTTAAAAAAAAATCTAGTAGGGATGCACGTCACAGTCAACAAACAAGAAGCTGTGTTTCTACCTTTGTGAGCTAGTCAGAGTTAGCTAAATTAAGTTAAAATAACAGTGAAGGCAAAGCAACTTGGATATTAGATTAATTTAGGAAGTTGAATTCAAGCCTATAGAGGAAATTAGTTCATCTCATGACTACTTTTGGTTCACTCCCACTCGTACCGAAGGGAACATAATGCATATGTGAGACAGAGAAACCTGACACACTTGTATTTCGTTACCTGTCCACTGCTGACAGAAACATATGCACTGTGACTACAATTAATGGTTAACTTCAAAGCACTAAAAACTGATTGTCGAACATGCCCCATCCTTTCTGCACATCAGTAGGCAGGCCCAAGACCAACTTAGTTTGCGTTCCACCCTTCACAATGTGGTCATTACGTGGAGAAATGATGGTGTAATCCCTCCCCATGATGTCCACCAGCTTGAACATGAGATTCAATCTTACTGCATTCGCACAGTCAGTATTGTATTTCCCAGTCAGTAATATCACCCAGACTCATGATTGTCCCTTCCTAAAAAGCCTTTCAGGTCTGGGCCCTAATTTTCTAAGGTTACATCCCAAAGCCCTCTCAGGACTGAGCACTCAGCTTTTAACAAAAGCAACAATCTTGCATATCTATGCTAATATTAATTTGTTTGGTGGTTGTAAGGAAAGAGTAATGTGCAGAATGACCTACAAATGAGTAGCGTCTGAAGAGCATAGTCTGGGCCTGGTGGCTTATTCATATAAATAAATCAGAAGGATCTGGCAGAGCACACAGGGTCCTTTGAGTGTTTCTGTATAGCCTGTCTGAGCAGCAAGCCCTTAACCACACACTCAGACAACCTCTGGGAGCACTCAGCCAATTCGGGCAACTAAAAACCTGTCCTAAAACTGAGCCTTCGAGCATTTGCCATTCAGAAAAGGCTGTCAGCCAGCTAAGCCAAAAGCTCATGGAAATTCTCTCACTTATAAAGTGCCATCTTTAGAATGCCTTTTGTTTAACTTTATTTTTAGTTGTTTAGTAGGCAGGCTTTTTTTCCCCCCCTTGTTTGTAGGGACTTTAATAAGACAAGAATTTTATGGGACTATTCCAAGAAAAGACATTTAATTAATTCTAGACTTTTCCTCCCTCTTTTGTTCAGCTTAGGTATACCATCTACATACCTGTCTATGACAATTGAGGTAAAAATCCTACGAGACTTCTAAGAAGCTTGGTTCATCTTTCATTAGATCACAGTAGAACTGAACCATATCCTCTCGTTGCTAGTCATTTTTTGAACTAGGCTTTTCCCGGTCTCACTGGGATATGTACGTGAGCTGGAAAGCTTCACAATGCATTAAGATTTCATGAGGGCCTAATTCTGTTCTCTCTTACGCTGCCCTGACTCTTCAGCGCACGGTGCTTCCGCTTCAGCGTCACGTAACTGAGAAAGCAGTAAGGCGCTGAGTAGCCAAGCTCCACTGAATGGACCGTCTGAAAACCAGTGTTCTAGCCACGCAATTTGTGATTTTTATCTTGAACAGACAAAAGTTTAGTGTCATTACTTCATTCCTCTTAGATAAGTGTTTTGGAGACAGGAAAGACATTTTGGCTTATAGTAAAAACTTTTCTTCCAAATGTGCTCTTTTCTTTGTTTTAGCAAAAAAAAAACCATGAAGAAGACATTTTGAGAGATCTTATTTTGTATTAAATGGTCAATGTCTCTTCATTATTTTGGCAGGGCTAGGTTGCATCCAGTGCTTCTGTATGAAGTCATGCAAGAAGGCACAGAATTCTTCCCTTCTTGGTCTGTCCTATGTCAGGATATAATAGCAGACCTTGTGCTTTCATGGGATGTACGAGCTCAGAACAGGACCTGGACGTCTTGTAGACCTGGGATCAGCAAAGACTTTTGCTCACCATACCATTATTAGAAGGGTACACAAGACAAAAAAATTAGATCATAGAATCAGTTCCCTGCCCCCGCAAAGAGCTGTGGGCACCTCAGTTTCTCCTATTCCTGCCTGTAACATACAATTTAGTCACCAGAAAAATAAGTGCTGTGGTTTTAAGTAAAGTAGCTGATGAGAAACTGAGTAGATGGAGGAGTTCTTAATTAAGTAATTAGACAAATAAGAAGGGAGAGGATTACATGATACAAAATAGAAAAAGTAGGTCAGGAATTTCTGTTCTCCCTATATCGTGACGCAAGAACAAAATGACATGCAATGAAGTTCAGAGGTGAGAAATTCAAAGCTAATGAGGAAATGGTGTCATGTAACTGGTAATTATCTAGTGGAAGCCTTTCACTCCTGGAAGTCCTTGATGCCAAGAATTTACCAAGTTTAGCATTGAGAGTAAACTATCCAGAATTATCATAGTTAGAGATAACAACAGCTTTACAAAGCAAATTAAAACTTGCTTCTGGTTTTAATCTAGTCTTAACTATGAAAGTGAACTCCTTCAGCTTTGACACCTTCCTTTGAGCTATCTGGTAATGGCCACTGTCTGCGATAGGTCACTGGAGCGGAGAGATCTGAGTCCGTGGGGTGATTCTTGTACTCCTATGTCCACAGAAAACCCTCCTTTTTGTTTGGTCTGGGCTGCAGGACAAAGTCCCATCCCAGGGACATTTGCAGACTAGGCTTGCTCTAAGAGCTACAGCCCCCTACAAATGAACATAGCAATGACTGCAGTTTCTCTGCAGCCACAGAAGATATCCAGCTGGAGGAGGATTCGCCCCCTGCAACAAATACCAGCATTCTCAGTGAGATTTTCAGAGGCATCCATGTTACCTGTCTTGGAAAATGGCCCATCTGTCTGCTGATCTTTAAGCCCCTGGGATCCTTCTCATGTCACCAGGAGCTCAAAGATCTGAGGCCTCATTATTGCTGCTGTTCCATCAGAGCAGATTTGCTGCAAATGCACATTTTTTCTGCACCTTGCATATTATTCCAGACATTCAAAACCAACTCTCTCAAGCTGACCCAAGTGTATTATGGTGCATTTAAATCTGATGTAAATCATAAATTTGCTGAGGACAAGCTGCTTTATATTTTCAATAAACCTTTGGTTCATGTTTTTTAAGTGTGCTTTAGAGTTTTACGCACCTTCATCAAAACCAGATGATTTGATTATTTTCTATATTCATAGTACACCATTGCTTTGCCTGCATGTTTACAGCAGCTATTAAAACAGATGAAAGTCACCATGTGCTTCAGAAGGATCGGGGTAATCACATCCACCAGTGAAACACATTAATTTTCAGCCCATTCCAGCAAGACACCCAAGAAGAAAATCATCAAGAATCAAAACTATTGGATACAGTTGTATGACGTGGAGCATGGGGACAGAGGTCTCTTAGAGCTTGGGGGCATTCCTTGTGAGCGAGGTGGTGATAGCGACTGACTTCTTGTCTTATTTGAAGGAGAGCTACCTGTCAGTTCAACTGACACTTAAATCCAGAGATTATTTCTACATTCCTAAATAAATATATTTTCTTTCATCCAGAAAAGAACATTCCAGGCTGTGCAGCTCTGAGATTTACTTACATGCACCTTCCTGTCATGGGATGCTGAAATGCAGTTACACAGTAAAGGAATCGGCATTCTGTATTAATATGAAAGGGCGCATCTCAGCCAACACCAACAGAGTCTGCTTAAGGCAAACCAGGTTTGGATTTTACTTGAAGGTTTTGAAAACATCAGCATCTATCGAAGAAGGTAGAGATTTGGGATTCTCTGTTGCAAGCACACAATGGTGTTATATACTGAAAATATATGCTCCCAACTCATAGAGATTAGAGTCCCAAGTTTACCAGTGCTTTTAAGCCTCTTCCAGCAAGAAATAAAAGAAGGCAGTTGACAAGGATCCAAACTACTGGATACAATTACAGCACCTGAGCATGGAGATGTGAAACTATGATGATCTCATTACCTATAGGTATCAATTTAGAGCCAGTCGCAGTAATACGTCACCATGATAACTTTTTTTGTTGGCAGAAATGAAAGTTTGGAGACATTTTCATGTGAATGTTAATTATTTTTAAAATTAATTCACTTAGGAATAGAGGTCTTACTTGCACTGCCTGGCACCCTTTGTAAGTGCCTGCTGCCCTGCTGAAAGCTGAGATACTTAGGCTCTATCCCTGCTGAGAAGCGAGTGCTTTACGCAACATGCCTCAAAGTCCTGTTTCCACAAGTGTCCAGATGAGAGACCTAGCTGAGGCACACCACATCTCTTTTCTGGTCCATGCATTCAGGCGTGCTTCCCTTGAAAATATGGGCATCAAAGCAACAGGAAGAAGTGCCCGGTTCTGACCCTGATACGGAGTCAGGATACGGTTTGTAGTGTGTACCTGGCCCTGGCTAGAGGTCCACCAGTTTTGGCACAGCTATTGATGTAAGTAAGTCTGGCAGGTTTTCTGGTGCTAAAAGACATAGTCCTATCCCCCATTTCCTCACCCCCATTTCTGGCATGTAGGTGCACTAGCACTTCCCATCAACTGACTGCTTGCATAGTTGGTTCAGGTCACTACACTTCATTTTTTTTTCTCCTGGGCTCATTCTCTGTCACTGCCGTGAGCTGGATGACTTGCTGACTGGGCAGATGAGTGCAGCAGGGGCAACTGAGAGAGGACAGAACTGGGAGTGGGAAGAGGGAGGAAAGGAGCAGGATTTTCCCTCTTGGTTGTAGATCAGCTCAGCTACAACATGAAACCTCCCCCTGCTACAGCTTATCCTAAGGGCATGGCCAGTGGGAGTGCTTTCTAGTTTAACTTACAACTATATAACTCTCGGACTTTTCACTTTATGTACTTTTATAGTGTGTTATAATGTGGCCACTTCATTTAAATCTAAAGGTGTTTCTTCTTCCTGAGTGTGGTGAAGGCTTTGGAAAAACTTGTTCACAGAAGGGGAGGAGGAAATTAAAAAAAAAAAAAAAAAAAAAGGCAAGAGAGGACATTGGCCCATAAAGGAGCAAATTATAGATGCTCTCCTTATCCAGCATTTTAGAAAAATAAGGCTTATGTCAAAAAATAAGGTTTAAAACAGCCCCCAAGCATCTATTAACCTGAGTAATCAACACTTCCACAGCAGGTCACTAGAGGTCTTGCTGACCTTGGCAGTCTTACAGGAGGGGGAAGGTACATTTTCACACACCACCCTGTTCTTCAGCAGTTTCGCCAGTATGAGGGAAACCAAACGGGTCTTTCATTAGCAGAAGACAAACACGTCTTTCCCTCCCTTTCCCCAGTCTTTTATGGTAATAGTTTCTCGGTTTTTACAATGCTTTCCATCCCAAAGGGTCTGAAATAACTTTACAAGATATTTACAGGAATCTCTTCACCCGCCAGTGAAATATTGCCAGCTCTGCAGCTGAGTGTAGCACCGGCTCCTTAACAGCTTTACAATGGTGTTACACTAAAATTTAGGAGAGAAAGAGAGAATCTTGTAGCCAGTTGAAAATGCTGTGAGGATTTACAATAGCTGGGTCGTATGAACTGAT
Organism: Egretta garzetta; assembly: GCF_000687185.1. Classification (NCBI taxonomy): domain Eukaryota; kingdom Metazoa; phylum Chordata; class Aves; order Pelecaniformes; family Ardeidae; genus Egretta; species Egretta garzetta. The sequence continues at coordinate 2,289,164 of NW_009260493.1, forward strand.
CTACCCTGGAAATCAGTTAGCACGTTGTAGAAAACACTCCCAGCAGACACAGGATTTTGAAAATTGGCAAGAACATGCTTCAGTTGGAAAAGTGGGCGAGAGAGCAACCACCATTAGGGGGAGCTCTGTTACATATTCCCATCCATTAGTTTCTTTTCCCAACTACCACCACTTCTGGAGAGGTTTTTTTTTTTTAACTTTTGCACCAAGTATCATAACCTCTAGGTCGACCATTTAAAAAAGATTCAGACCTCCAGTTCTCTTTCATTTTAATCGAAGTTAAACCCCTGATTTTAAGGGATCAAAACTCCTTAGGCAGCTTAGAAAATCCCAAGGATGCTGTATAACAGCTTAGTAACATCATTTTGCGTATGGGTAAACTCAGTGTGATCCTAAATAAATACTATTGCAAGCACAGTCTTACTGATCGTGCAGTTAATTCCTAGAAGAAGGTGGGGAATGTGAGTTTGTAATTAGCTAACAACTGTTTGAAGAAGTTTATTCTCTTGGCTCCTTTGATGCCATTCTTGTCCTTGCTAAAGTTACTTAATAGGTACCTGTAGGGTTTTTTTTACTACTTGCCTGTATGAAGGTGAATCTGTACAAGTCACTGTTACTCAAGTGACAGTGCTGGTGGAAATGAGGGACCTTTGGTAACTCTGTTGCCTAAAATAAGCAGTAGCTCAACCGTGGGCACCTGATCTATAGCATGTGCCATAGGGGTTTTTTTGGTTTTTATGTTTTCGGTATGTAATAGTAAGCTTAGCTGATTCAGTAGGACCCAGTGTGGTGAAGACTGAGTCATTATGAACACTGAGACGTTATGAATAATCTATGTCGGCCAGTTCTTGGAGTATTTACTGTACAAACTTACAGATCTAGCTTAATAGAGAATAGTGCTGAAAAAAGCTTCAAAGAAAACAAATCAAGATAAACCACATCGTGGTGAAAAATACTTAAGTGTTGTTAAGAGACAATGCCAGACAGGGAAACAAACAGGAGCAGCACGAGATCAGAAGGACTGCAGCCATTTAAAGAGGGACTCTTGCAAGAACAGGAACTGCTGGAGCTCTTCAACCTGATACAGGCATCCACAGGCACATCTAAAGATGTTAGTTGAGCCTGAGGGATGCCAGGCCCTGGTCTTACAGTGAAACAAATGTATGCACTAACTTCTTGATATTCCAGCAACCAGTTATCTTCATGAAGTTTGTTCCTCCTGTGAAGCAAAAATAATAATTTCGGTTACTGTCTTCTGCAGTGTCACAGACTTTCACAGGAAAGAGCCATAGTTTACAAATTGAGTTGGGAACGTATCCTGGCTAAGCACAATCAGTACACACGTTGTGTCCCTGAATCCCACCTGAGATGCTAAATCCGTGAGGCCAGATGTTTATGTGCAGCATCATTATAGAGACAAGGCTTCCACCACTGGATATGCCAACTCCTCTCCACAGTGACTTTTTTTTGCAAACTCTTTGACCACACATGCAGTTTGTGTAAGACGGTTTCTGGCAGTTCATTTCATTTGCAAAGTTATATTTAACTTCATCAGTGTAAATTAATATCCTAAGTAAAATCCAGCCTGCTCTAGAAAAAAAAGCAAAGGAAACCTGCTCTAGAAAAATAATCTGTGCTTTCTGAGAGGTTATGGCAACAAACAGGCAGCAGAGTGGTAAGCAGAGTGCAATGCCTGTCTTCCGTAACTCTAAGGTGAATTTCTGCCTTTCTATATCCTCCTGAGTACATATTGGGTGATAACAGCTCTGTAAAATATTTGTAATGTCTTTGCTTCGGGCATCACTGGTGTTATGCACATAGACAACCATCCATACCTTTTATTTCTCAGAAGGCTCAAAAAATACAGTGCCTCTGTTGTCAGCTGCATTGTTGGCAAACAGAAGACTTCTCCAGCATTTCCATTTATGATTTCTAGTCCACACAGGATTCATTCATGCTTCCAACATACCTCGGGACTATGTCTAGCCCCAGAAATGACTTCAGCTGATCAAAATACCATTTCACAAAATAGTTGCTTATCTCTGTTTCTGTCAAGGAATAGGAAGCAATTAGCGCAGTTAAGGGATCCGGAAAAGCCACTCTAACCTTCAAATTGTGGGACTTTGAAGATTTCTTGGAAAGCGGATGCTTGGCAATGAGAAAAATGTGTGTGCATCTCACAATATTTTCTTAATAAATTGAAAGACCTCACTAAAACATCCTTTTACAGAAGCTTTCTGTGCTCTCTGTACAAAAATACAAACACCCCTGCACATACAGGGGAAGGGAGAAATCACACTGCAATTTGGTGGGTTCAATTATTCATTCTAGGTACATTGCATTCACAATTTTATCATGAAGTAATACTGTTTTGCAGAATTTCATTCCTCACCAGTGTTTCAATGTCTTCAAATGAGATTCATCTACAAAAATGTATTTCTAGTTTCTAGGCATGTTTCAGGTAGGTTTTTGGAGTGAAGTAAAAAGGTGAAAATGTATTTTCTCTTGTTCACATGTAAGTGCAAAATCAGCTTTTCTCTCAAGCACTACAGATAATCATGAGCAGCTCAAAATCTCATCGATGGGCATGGTTGTCCATTTCAAGAAAAGCTGAAACAAGGGAGAGAGAAATGAGTGGGAGAGAAATGTTTTATGTTGTTTCAGTTTTTATTTTATTGCTAGAAACTGCTGTCTCTTTACATTTTCTTCTCCTGGAAAAGAGGTTGCGCTCAGTGGCTAAATCTGTCCTCTCAGGGGAGCATGCATTACTACTGCAGCAGCAGAGGTGGAGGCAGCCCAAGCCCAGAGTCAGTCTCAGCCAGTAATCAGCCCTTTTCTTAATATCAAGAACTCAGTTCCAACTTCTTCTTGTTTTATTGCTATCTTATAACATGGAAAAGCAAAAAATAAATGAAGTTACAAGAACTGAATGATAAATTATGATTAAGCATATAAAGCCAAGACAGAACGAATTAATTACTTATTTAAAGATTTGCTCAGCTCTATGCAGCAGTGTTCATGCTAACTTCTTATGGTTTTTTAACCTTCTTTTCTCCAATTCCAGGTCTGTAGCTTTGGAGTTTCCATAGTATTTTGTTTCTAATTAGGATGTGGTGACAACACCATTTTTTCCTAGCACAGGAACTTCCATCAGTCCTTTAGGTTTGCCCTGATGCCTTTTTCTTCTGCCCACCTTTCCTACCATTGTAGAAGCTTGACAAGGCACTGAGTAGGTGATTTAGAGACAGCTCTGGATTATTCCATACATCCTTTATTAAATGGAGCAAGAGATTTAATTAGTTCTTCATAACTGGCCTGGATGCAGCCTTCCTCATTTAAGTTCGTTGGCTGTCTACATCTGGTGGAGTACTCTAATGGTATTGTTTCCAGGGTCTACCAACCCACAGGCCATGTCCTATTATTCAGAGGCCTTACATCTCTGTGCCAGTTCCCCTCTCTCTGTTCCCTGGAAGCTAGAATGTAAAGGCATCCATGTGTTTCCTTGAACATTCCTCAAAGGGTTATTTCCCAGTTGAGAAGAGCCCAAGAAACATAATGTAGCCAGAGCTATATTATCTCCATGGAGCTCAAATGCACAGAAGAAGGAAATCTGAAAAGTGCAGAGTCTGACCAGGCACCCCAAAATGGAAAAGAAAATGTTAAGGTGAGTCGCAGAGACAGACTCTTCTGGAAACAGTCATGAAGTCAAACAATATAAGCAACTGGTAAGTGAATGCAGCCCACTACCAAATCCGTAAGTGCTTCATTTAGCTACATATGCTGTGGCACCCAGGCAGAATATGATAGGGTACAAAAAAAAAGCCTAGCCTTTGTCCAGTAATGAATAAAAGTTATCATTAGCTTCGTGTCATTTGTGCTGAGTGACACATAGTACACATGCATGAACATAGACCCAGATCTGGACACCTAAAGGTCTAGTGAAGTTCCAGACTTTCAGTTTAGATGTTTATGTGAGTGAGTTTGATCGAGAAGTCTTTCAGTCTTTTTTTTTTTTTTTTTTGGTGCTGGAGGGATCAGAAGTATCTTGCAATTCACTATTCTTATTGTGTTTTAGTAGTCGAACTGCCATTATTAGGTAGAACATTTAACTGGGAGAATGGCTGAAGTGACAATACAAAATCTGGATTAAAAAAAAAATCCCACTAAGGACGGTGGGTAGAGTGGGTGGGCAGGCCTAACAGTCACTGACAGTCAGAACTCCGTATGCTGTCTCTTCTGCCATCTATATTCATCACTCTCACAAAAGGAGTCTAGCTAGCTGTGATGATAGCTGGGCAGCCCATCCCACAAGCACAGAAGTTGCGGCTATTTAACACGTGCGTTTTCCAAGAGTCAGCACGGGGCTTGCATGGGTAAAGTGCA
>NW_009260493.1:2293556-2307566 GCF_000687185.1 Egretta garzetta
TTCCTGCTAATGACCTAAAGGACTATGCTCTCATAGCAGAAGAAGGGAAAATTAATCTTCACCACAATTGTTCCATTTCTCAAACTTCTTTTCAGCAAAGATATAAATTGTGCCAAATATCTATCAGTTTTATGATGACAAGACCATCAAACTTGTTTCATTAAACACCCTCCCCCCTCTTACAACTGTCTAAACAAGATTTTTCCATTTAGTACCCTATCAATCCAGAGTTATGATTATTCAGTAACTGAGGGGATCTCTTGTATTTAAATATTAATGTTTGTGTAGTTATTAAAGTATTTGATGATTTGTCCAGGGGCACTGTAAAATTAAATATAGCATGTCATTTATGGTAATACAGAGGAGAATAATAAAAAATCTTTTCAATTCTGGTTTTGTGTCTGGCTCTGCATGTTACTTCTACTGCTTATTTGATGGTTTGGGGTATTGTGTGTTTTTAAACCCTTTTAAGTGTAGGATTTCAGAGCATATTGTTAGGAGCATATAAAAGATTATCTCCCAAGTTACGACTTTGTGTTGCTGTGTATGAGCTGTTGTCTGACAGTTATACCGCTAAAGGGGAAGGCAGTTTTCCAGAAAATACTTATCAGGTATTGGGTGTAGCAGTACAAGAAGCCTGTAAATATTTTGGGAAGCTCACTTTGGTCCACGCAGTATTTGCTTTCAGAAATCACCTCAGCCTACTGGAGCAGAAATGTGTATATGTAATTAGGCTTTTCAAGTTATGTATATTTAAAGAACATTATTTAAGCACTCCACTGTGACTCCCTCATGCTATAAAGAACAAAAGAGAGAGCAGGAGGGAGAGAAGCAGAGCAGCTTATTTGAGGCAAACACTTGACTGGCATTTTTATGTGTACAGGTGTGTAACTTCTTCATGGAGAGGTTTTTGAAGTGGGATAATGGAAAAAAGTGTCTATGTTTGGCCCATTCTGCCAGAAAACATCTTTCTGCCCATTTAAAAACAATAGTAGATAAAAATGACTTTCATAAGGTCACTCGGAGCCAGGAATAGAAAGCAGGTCATATAAATCCAAGTCAGAGCACTTTCTATGAGACCAGATGAATGACTGCTTTTACTGCACAACAGAGGGGGTTTGATTGAGGTCTCCTTCAGCTTTTTCATATAGGTCAGCGTAAAAAGATTCTGTGGCTAATGATGGACAGCTGTCACAGGATGCATCTCTTCTTGCTAAAAAGGTGTAGCAATCTAATATATTTTTAAAAATATGCCTGGCAAACGGAATGAATATAATTACAGCAGAAGCACTTGCTATATTTAAGGTTGATTTATTATTTTCATTCTAAGACTATTTTTAAAGCTGATCATAACTTTCTGAGTGTGTATATATATGTATGTATGTGTGTAATGTGGCAAAGCTACAGTAAAGCAGCTTTGTGTATAAATTGCAAGCATGCTAAAGTCAGGACATTCATTAGTGTTCTCAGCGTACGAATAACTCACCTGTCTTCTTAATACTCAGTACAGAGAATTGCTGTACTTCGTGTTAACTGTGATGGCAAGATACTGAGCGCATTTTTTTTTCACTGGCTTAACTGGAAACACTTCACAGGAGGTTTGGAATCCTCATTACGTAACAGCAATTTAGAAAATTTTAATTAAGGATGCATATGCATGTGAGACATCCGGATTATGGTTCCAATCCAAAGCCCACTGCAGGCAATGGAAAAACTCCCATCAAGTACATGAATTGCTTGATCAAAACCCAAATGCTTACACTGGAAATAACACACAAATTAGGGTTACTGCCTTTTTCAAAGAATAGATTAATCTGCACAGACCTCAGTGCTACCGCAGCGAGGCTGCTTCCCATTTAAAATGGGCTTGTATATGTTTACATTACACCTTGGTATGCAGTGTGGATATGCACAACTACCGTGCCCAGGCTGTCTAAAAGGGCTGGAATGGCAATATGGCAAAGTATCTGTAGCCTCGGGAGTGCTGTGTGGAAAGGGCTTTGCCATGAAGTGAAGAATGGAGACCACATCGATCAGAGACAAATGTGGTATGTAAATCTTCACTCCCTCTCAGTGTCTTAAGGCACTGGGTCTTAAGGCACATATGCAAACAGTCAGTGTTTTAGCTGAACACCAAAGCAAGACTGCAAGCCATTCATGCAGAGGAATGAAACAGCTGCAAAGCATAGAACTGGGGTCCACGTCGCGGAGGCCACAGAAAGTTAGCATTAGAAGACTGTCCTCGCAACCTCCTGTAGGATAGCCAAGAAACACAGGGCTTTCATCGAAGACTTTGAAAAACAGATGCTCTTACAGCCTTAGAACTGCAACAGCTTCTACCAAACAGCTCTATCAAAACACACCTGTCATCTCGGTCTTGGCACTTCACTCCTGTCACCTCACTTCACTGTCACTGCATGCCTATACCTTGCATTTCACTTCAGACCCAAATTCACTTCAGTTTCTCTCTTCAGGGCTTATCCCTGGCTCATCCATCATGATTTCATACAGTAAATTAGAATCCTTAGCTCTCACCTCATTTTTACCAAAGGTGAAATGCTTTTCATCCCATTTTCTTATGAAGGCATTTTCCCCCTGCTTCTACATCCACATGCGAAGAAGGCCTTAAAAAAGCCTGCCTAGTCACTTTGTCATCCTCCTTCAAATCATTCTCTTACTCTCACTACTGTGATGACTAAAAAATTATCTGAGAATGATTAAACAGCTGGTGTGCTATGACCACCACTTCTTATAGTAATTGTAATCCTCTCACTGTAACCTCGTGATGTCTCTGTCTCTTTGTTGTATCCATCTGTTGTCTCTTATCATATACTTGGACTGCAAAATATCTGGGATAGGAACCAGCCTTTTTCGCTCACACATACACACACACATACAAATGAGCTTGGTGCCTTGCACCCCAGTATCCCCACCACCAACACTGCTGGGTTCCCTGACTCAAGCACAACTAAATGATAATGCCAATTTTCTGAGAAAATTTATTGGAAGAGAATTATACACACATAAGTGACGTATCTTCTCTGCTTTCATATAAGAAATTACTAATTTTAGATGCATTTATGTCAATCTATGATATTCCGTGTGTATAGAGATACAGGTCATCTATCAGACCTCAGTGCATTGTGAAGAAGTAACTGGAAATTGGTGCACTGCGCACCATTATATACCTCTAATATTTGGATAATAATTCTCTACCTTACAAGGATGTTGCAAGGATTAGTTAACAAACTAGTATTTATAAATGCTTTGAAGATTAAAAGAGCTATCTAAATGTGCTTTTGTTATTAATAAACCATATTTATTCAAACTTGTCAGAATCACTAAATATGCAAAAACTATGCTTTTTTTTTTTTCTTTTAATGTAGCAATGGAGTTCTCTGCGTGCCAAGAAGGACTGTGTGATGTTTTATTTGGCAAAAATGTTTCCCCAGCAGTATGTGCCCCTCCCTCCTCCTAGTACTTACATATAGAAGAAATGATCGGTAGGTGCTATTCAAACTTTACATCTTTCACCATGACCAAAGGTTACCAAAGAAGTACTGTCTTCTCTGTTGTAATTAGAGCTGTACTAACCTCGAGTTCTGATTCAACAGGTACAGAAGAGATTTGTTGTTTCAGGAATTCCTAGGAATGGACAGGCAAAGAGTCGTCATTCCACAGCCTGCACAGAGAAGTCGTGAACAGCCTTCCTTTAAAAGGTAACTCTCTCCACAGTAATTTCAAGTTTAACCATGGGTGAATGACAGCATTGCAGCATGCATCATTCTCAGCAGAGGGTAGGTGATACAAAGTTAAATGGTACAAGAAAACCTAAGCAAAACAATTTATAGCAAGGCGTGCCCCAGCCCCAGAGGGAATTGCCCCCTTTTGAGCACTATCCAGCTTCCACCTCCTGCACCCTCTGCTGCTGTGGCCCTGCAGCTCAACTGCCAGGAAGGGAACAGCAGGGCTCAGATGGATGTGTCCCCAAAGGGCAGTGACCCGAATGAGCTGCCCCTCTGCCTTTTCCATTCCCAAGTTTGGTGTACAGGCACAGGGAAGTCCTGTATGGAGGACATGCTTTTCCTCACCAGCTGCCTTTAAGCTCTAAACCTGGTACCCAGGTAAGTATCCTTAGTACCTCTGGAAAAGTGCATTTGACCACAGTATTCTGCTATGTAGCTGGGTAGCAGTTGGTATTATCAGAGCTAAGCTGTCTAGACTAAAGCTCAGTGATGAAAGAAGCTAATGGAAATAAAGTATATTGATTAAAACGACATGTTTTGCCCTACCACCATATTATCATGACAGGAGCACTGTAGTAATTTCCATTCACAGACAGGACACACACATATACAGAGCCACAGAGGAAGTTAAAACACACACATTGGGTAGAAAGAAATGACTTGATCAAACCAAATGTTGGAGTGAGGACAGATCAAATGATGCCACATGGAAAATTATGGTTTGGAATGAAAAAGTGGTCCATTTAACAGTACATAAAGTCTCTGTAATATGCATAAAATCAGCAGCTAGCAGATGTTTTCTGACACAGTGCATCTGCATGAAGCTGAGGCGTATTCAATTCCACTGTAGTAGCAGTGCACAGAGCAGATATAATGGCAGACCCTCCAGACAGATGAAGGCAGCCCTGCCCTTCATAACAATAAATAATAACTTGTATTAATTAGCAATCAGGAATTTAATGATGGACTCAGATGCAATTGTGGGAGGTATCGTACAGAAGATGAAAGGAAAACCTAGCATCCATTGGTAACAGATAGGATGAGGGAAAAAATTTCAAGACAGCTCCCTGTTTGATAAGATCTTGCTTGAAAATATCACCTTGGGGGTTAAAGCCATCTATTCACACTTTGTGGCCAAAGGCAACTTCTTTTAAAATCTCAGGAAAATTTCTTTAGCCATTTTAAGTCTGAAGAAATACAAAGGAAAATATTTTTTATTTATTTTAAAATAATCTTGCACATTTTATTTCATAGAGACAGCTCAGTTTTGAAAAAGTAGCTGTCCTGAGTATGACAGTTGATTTAAAGAACTGATACATCAAGGACATTTTTCTTTCTTGAGGTTACTTGTTAGCTGGGAGCTTGTAGAGGAAAATATAGTATGGTCCTGTCTCAGCCTTCTCTGGTGTCCTCAAGAGCCATTCATGCCTATCCATGACACAATATAGGCCACTCACAATAGGCACTGCAGGTCTCCATAATTTCATCTTTGTTCTTCAGTGGTTTTACCAGAAGAAGTAATACTTAATGACTGAGAGACTTAAAGTGTCAGAATTAATGCTTAACTTACTATGGTTACCATAATTAATAAAAATATTGAAGTTCTCCATACCTTGAATTATTATTTCAGGTCATCTGCACACTCAAGCAGAGGCCAACATACCAGCATGATGGAGGTTATCTTAGAGCTCACTAGCACTTCTGACAAATTAATTTATTTCAAATCAACGTGTGAAGATTGAAGCCAATTGAAGAAAGCACTGGAGTGCCTGACTTGACCAAACTCAGTTGAGAAGCGTCCAGTCTTGGGCATAATGACACTGTGTCTTGGACACAGTACGGATATGTTTGTGGCTTCCAAAGGATTGTATGCGTCAAGGAAGGAGAGCATCAAGGAAGGAGACTTTTAAAGCTTCCATCATGCAAAGTGCTGTTCTTACACTACAGAAATCATGTATCTTCTTAAGCCGCTATATTTAATATTTTTTAAGATTCTCCTCTATTTTCAAAGCCCTTTGTGGGACAGAGCAGAGAGAGTTAGGAACCTCTTCATCCTACACTAACATGACTTCTCAAGGCACTTCTCTGAAACAACCATCTGCAACAAGAATGAGAGGTGTCAGTAAAGGAAGCAGACAGCTAAATATAGAACTATCATCTCCCTTTTGAAAACACTGGAACAGTCACAGATCTTCTTGCCATGAGATCACTGTCTCATTGTCTAGTAGACAGAATGGCAGTACAATAGTATAAATAAATGCAACACAAGATATAAATGTAGGGGGGAAAAAAGTACCTCCATGCATAATTGTTGAAGTATATTAGATATCATGGAGGTAAGTTGGATATAGCTGCCTTAACAGATACCACAGATTAAAGTTTCACCTGACAGTTTTGGAGCAATGAAGAGAGAAGCTTTAGAATAGGAGGCACACACACCCCAGAAAAGGTTGTCAGAGCTAGCAGTGAAAAATGAGTATGTGTAGAAAGCTCAGTTAAACTGAGCTTCCTAGTAACTTCTTCTGTTTCGGACAACAATCACTCACTTCTCCAGCAGTGTCTGCAGGATTGCCACTGTTGCACTGGCTGCCAATTGCCAAGGACTTTGTTAATAGAAAATGGAATTATTTTCACTCAGGACTCTTTATTCTTATTGAGTGTGATTTACTGTAGAGTTATTGAGAAGGTCTCATTGTCACCTGATCATATCTTTTCACAACCGATGAAATTACTGTCAGGGAGAAAACTGCTCATTCCAAGCAACATTTGGTAATAAATTGATTACTGGCTGAATGCTGATACTTTACAAAAAGAGCAATCAATGAAATATCTGCCATTGCTCAAGGAGTCTTACATTAGAAAGGCACGCAAAATAATCACTAAATGATTGCACATGGTGACTGGGCTGGACTGTGTGAAATCAACTTAGACACACACAGGAGTATAAAGTGGTTTTCACACACTTTGAAAGCCACAGTCTAAAAAGCAATGACTGTAGATGACCATGTATAATAACCGAGTTGTGAAGAAGCATCTTGCTCTATCTCATTTTAAACACAGCATACCTAGTACTGTTTACACTCACAGAGTAATGGTTATTTTTAAAAATCCTTAATGAGCTGAAAGATCCCACCCCCCTATTTCACATTTAGTATTCCTTTTCAGCTCTACTGTTCCACTGCCTTCACAGATTCAGGAGGCCTCTGGGAGATCTCTGCCTTGCCCTGCCACCATGCCTGCGGGACCTGCTGCTGTTCCTCCCTGGCACTAATTCCACTGACATCAAGGGACATACACATGGAAGTGCACCAGGATACGAACTCCACATCAAGAGAAATAGCCGGTGTGAAAGATTTGGAAATGCACCAAGATACGAACTCCACATCAAGAGAAATAGCCGGTGTGAAAGATTTCTTTTCTTACCCCTGAGCCATTGAGAGCTTTGCTCAAGCAACGCCTTCACTCCTGAATGACAAAACAGGCTGTGAGACTGTCTGCCACCCCCTAGATTAGAAGGCTACAAGAAGGGGTTCCCGGTGAACACCCCAGGAACAGATCCAACTGCTGTATCAGGGCAGAAGAGGAAAGACCTGTCTCTACCTGCTGCTGTGACAATTCACCTGTTCACACTTGCCTTCCCAGAAGACAGAGTGCAGAAAAATTCCTTCCCCCTTCCTTTTCCTCTCCCTTTTACTCTGGAACTAGGTTGAGAATCTGTGTCTGGCTGGTGTGAGATGAGGCCTCCCAGTCCTCTCACTCCACAACCGCCAATTATCCAGGAGCAAGAAAAATCCCAGTCGTCATCTGCTACCAGAAGAGGCGATTCCTGAATGAGCCATATTCACCATTGCTAATGTGGCCACAGAACAGGTTCCATTCTGCATTCTTATTTTCAATTGATTAAAAGTTAATTTCCTTCCTTTTTTTCCCCATAACGAAAAATTAAGGTTGTTTGCTTTTTCAAAAAGGTATCACTGCCTAGTACTTGTGAGAAATGAAGTCCATAAGCCCCTCTCCCCCTTAGAAAAGGCAAAATCCATGCTGACTTGAGCTCTGGTTCATCATTCGCCAGTGTTTTATTTCTCCGATTTCAATACACCAATGTAATTGGCTTGGTTTTTTTTTTTAACTATTTGGGAAAATTAGCTGGCTAACAGCAATTCAGCTGAAGAGGGGAAGTTACAGGTCAGAGGGCTCACCAGTGAAAGGAGCAACACAGAGTGCTCGGGGAGTGATGTGCAGGAGGGGTGGGGAGCACCTGCAGATCGTCGTGGTAAGGGCTGCAGGAGAGGCAGGAATCTGCGGGAGGAAAGCTGAGAAGTTAGTTGCAGGGTTAGCAGGAGAGGATGGATTTGAACAGTTATACAGTTGCAATGAGTGCTCAAATACTAGGATGGGTCCTAGTAAAGGTTTGAAGATGAGAGCACATTCAATTTGTATACACAGCTGTTCCTAACATGCCTCTGAAAAGAGGCAAGAGCAGGGTCAAAAGGTTGATGTGGCTTTTCATAGAGTATAACCATTTATTTTAGGCCTAGTTTCCAGAAGTGATTTAACACTCCACACTAAGTGCTAGTTTTTAAACTGTAAATGGAGACACACCATTCTCCAGGAAAAGAAAAATATCAACAAGCAAGGAACTCTAGCACAAGCTCTGATTAGCAAGAACAAGGAGGACAGGGACAACAAGTCCAGTTAAAAGTTACCTGTAATAACAGTAATGACAGAGCTGTACACGTTCACAGTGAAGACAGAAGTAGGGATGAAGAATGATAGCTAACCCAAGAAGAGTTCTTGGAGAAATCTGGAATAATCTTTAAATGAGGGATGTATTATTGATTGTGAGTTCTGAGAGCACCATGACAACTGTAATAATAATAAGCACAGCTCCTTTCTTCCAAGTTTTTTTTTTCCAAATGTCCATATTGTATTTTATCCTGATATATTAGTAGAAACAGGGCATAAAGAGGCCAAGTGATTAACCTCGTATCCTGTATGCCACTGATGGACCCAGACTTTGATCCCCATACACAGGACTCCCAGTATCCTCCTCTGCCTGATTAGCTACAGTGCTGCAACACGGCAAGAGGCACTGTCTCACAACCAATTTGAATATATGCCACTAGAAGCTGTAAATTTAAAATTCTGTGGATTTTGAGTTTCTTCCATCTAGAAGAAAAGGTATCCAGCAAGATTTTACTTATGCTAGTTAAGGGTTTCTTAAAAGTATCTGCCCTGGATCCAGAAAGTGCTGAAGCAGTAGGAGGTATTTTTCTCAGAAGGAGCTGAAATTGCTGCACAAGTCTCAGTGGCTCCAGCTGAAGCACAGTGACACAAAAACCATGTGGCACTTCCAGCTACTTGATGACAGATATTCTCTTGTGTTTGGCTATACACTTACAATACATTTATTCTTAGGATTATGTCATTAAGCATGAGCTGCTTTCAGCCATTAGATCATACACCTGGTCCTTCCCCAAATGCTGTTTTAACCATTTGCTGAAAGGACCAGTTGAAAGGATGATTTGACTAAGTGACTAATTTGACTGAATATCTATAACACTTACAAACTATTTTTAAGCCATTTAAAGAGCTTCGTCTGAGAGTTCTGGGCAAAAGCTGCATAAATTGTGGGTCAGCACAAAGCAGCAATTCACAGATGGGCCTCTGTAAAAAAAAAAAAATCACTATTTTTGGAGGCATTTGCTCCTGTACCAATTCAAACTAGTACTACATCCTTTGTTTGCTCTCATGGATAAAATAGACAACCTACCCAAAAGTAAATACATTTAAAAATAGGTAAGAACAGGAGGTTTTCAAATGCACAAATGGGAGCTAGGTGCCTAAGTGGCCTTTATCGGGAATTTAATACTTGCATTCTCTGCTTTTTAACCACTACACAAATAACGTACACAGACACCTGGATAAAAAAGTTTGAGTGGTTCTGAGTAATAGCAATTCTTATGTACTCACTCATTACTCCTTTCCTTCCCCCAAAATAAATTTCACCCCATTTTTACCTTGGGGCAGTCATATTCTGCTCTGCAAGGGGATATAAAACACTATCAGTTCAGCACCTGCACTGATTTACATAGATGTTAACATGTGACAGCCATTTTCCATTGACTCTCTTTGGTTCACATAACTGCAGGAGACAGAGAGTAACAAAGAATCAGGCACTTGGTTTAAAAACAGGCACTCCATTTCTGGCAGTGGGCAGGATAGCAAGAAAGCCTTTAATTCGAGCCTTTGAGTGTATCCATGCAACATAAAGTACAAGCGTGAGAGGAACACGCTGATAGTTCCGCATTATCCCTAACAGCGCTGAGGTGCAACAAGAAGGAGTATCTCAGTGCACACTCATTTCATTAGAGAACCTTCCCATCACAGCCAAATGAGGGTGCGTTTTGGATATGTTGGTCCAGCGTACCTTTTCTGGATGGCCAGTTCCCATAGCAAGTGAGAAACTTTGCTGCTTATATTGTGTATTATTTATACCACGGTTGTGCACAAATGAATTCAGAATGGTTTTATATGCTTGTATATGTAGTAATACCAAGTAACTGAAATACAGAAATTAACTGTATCACAGAAATATCAGGGAGTAAAATTTCAAAAGCATCTATGCTTAGGGACTAGATATGGAACAATTTACAGATGGATTCAGACAATATGGATTGTGAAGTGGTTGCAGAAAATTTGTAGAAATTTATTAATACAATCTGCAGAAAGAAACTTCCCTGCCCAAACTGTGCAGAGAAGAATAAACAGATGTATTTCACCGAGAGTGACATTTCTTCTTTTTGAGGAGTCCTATGTATTCAAAAGGTAGGGCATGTATCTTATTTACCACAAAAGCAGCTGTGGGGCAATTGCAGCTCTGTGGTTTTGTCCTGTTGAATGCAAGCTACAGGGAGCCTTTATTTTTCTATTATTTCTCATTTTCAGAAACAATCTAGATTGAAAACAGTAGATTTTGTTCTTTGTGCAAGGGAAACATGGTAAAATCCAGGGCTAAGCAGACAGCTTAAGGAGCAGTGTTAGTTTCTGAAGTGACTGTTCCTCCCAAGCAAGAGACAGGAGAGAAAAAATTGGGTCTTGACAACATATGAAGTAGATTTCTAAAAGGTTTTTCCTTCCAGCTCAAATATTTTATGGAACTGGAGAAACATCAGGCTCCACTTGTAAAAAGAATAAAATAAGAGGATAATGGATACAACAGTAAGAAAGATTACTCTGAGACAGTGTCAGAAGAAAGACTCGAAACAAGGAGAAGCATCCCAGGTTAACCCATCATTATTTGCAAGATTCCACGAGCCCCCGGGTCAGGCAGTTACCCTGTACCAACAGTAAGTAGCAATATTAATTTACCAGCTTTATTGTTCACTCAAACCATTAATCACTGCAAACAGCCCTCAAAAATATGGAGGATATAGAGAAACAGGAAAGGACAGAGATTGTCTCAATATACAAATGACTGCTTGTTGTTTACCTGGCACCCCAGGTCCTTGTTGTGTCAGCTGCCTCAGAGAGTAAGTGGGCTTAGATTTTTGATGCAGTTGTACAAATCAGATTTTGTTTTGGTATTGTTTCCAGCTGAAAGCCTTTTCTTTATTCTAGTGGTAGGAGACTTTCTTCCTATTAAATGCTTCAATGGTGGATTTAAATATTTAGAGGATCCACATTACAGGAGAACTGTCTGAGAGCATCACAAAGAAACCATTAGTTAAATCCATTAAGGATCTACTTAAGTGGAATTCCCTGCTGTTATCTACATGATAGCCACATAAAAAGACACTGCGCAAAGAAAATGTTGGGGAAAATATTCCTCCTCACATACTGTATCTGTAAAAACTCCAGTCTTACTGAAGGATCCTTTTTTGATTGTCTCAAGATTTCAGCTGGGAATTTATATTCTTTCAGCTGAATTAAAGTAGGGGGAACAATATGGCTCAGTTTCAGTTGTGCTTTTGCCCCTCTCCTTTTCAAGTATACTCAAACCTTCAAGTACGGACAAAACCTTTTGTTAGTGCAGAAGGTACAGGAACTCTTTTTGTTTTGGACACGGCATAAACCATCAAAGTTGTATTCACTGTGCAAGACACATCAGGAATACACAGAGTCTTTGTGTTGTCTATTTTTAAATACATGTAAGTGGTAGCAGTATGGATAAGATGTTCTTTCCTCTAACTCTTAGAGAAAGGCACTTGAGCCATTTGAATTATAAAACTTATACCATCTTTCAGGTTGCTCTTGTTTTTACAAAGGAGAAAAAGCTTGAACTCCATGAACTTGTTTTTCCATTCTCTACAATCACGGGTTTGATACATGCCCAAGACGGCAGTTATATTCTTCAGAATCTTTCTATTCTTTATCAGTTATGTAACATTTCCTATTTTTCAATGCTCAGGAATCTCTGATGTGATTTAGGCTTATGGATAAGTTGAAGGCACTACGGATACTACATACAGTGCATAAACATCCATATTGGTTGTAATATTTATATCCCTAATCTATCTGTAAATCAGCATATAGTGTCTCTGATCATTGATTTTCTCTCTGGCCCCCATTTTGAGTACATTTTATAAAACCCAAGAGAGAAAGCCCTGTTCTCTAGTCAGAGTAGTACAGAGCTATGCTATAGATGCAAGAAATTTCTTTCTAAGATATTAAACAAAGTATTTCTTTTCTATTTGAGGATGAGATACTCAGAAGTCTTGGTTCACCCATACACGTAGATGTACATACAAACGACCACACAAAACCAGTAAGCCCACTTTGTCTTCTGAATTAGACTGCACCTGAGAGGTCCAATGTAAAAGAGAAAAAACACCTGAGCAAATCTGTTACTTCAGGGGTCAGCAGCCTACAGAAGGGAAGGAACAACGTGAATGGCACAAAGTAAGGACAGAAGTGTGAGCCCTGGTGATTTGAGAGAAGTGACCATGACAGGCAGTGGCTCCTGGCTTCAGAAGTCTGGACACTGGAGGGGCTGCCATGTCCTGTGAGGGAAGACATTATTGCCAGGTGGCCAGGAGGCTCAAGACACTGTGAACAGCAGCGTGTTCTCACATGCAGGACACTCCTGTCCATGCACAGAGCTACTACACTAGGATATGGTCCGGTGTCAGGTAGCGTTGCAAACCCAAGGAATTACAAAATCAGAAGTCAGACCCCTTCCCCAGATCAATATCATCTCAAGTATGGGACTGAAAAACAAACAATGGCTGTCTGGGTCTTCTGGCATTCCAGCCATTGAGGGGTATACTTCAGTAGCATTTCTAACCTTGTCACTACACTCATGGAAAACTACCTTTTAAAAAAAAAATAAAATAAAAATTAAGATATTTAGTTTCTCAAAAGACTGCAGACCACTGGGTTGCTATGAAAACATCACCTGTCAAGGCTGTCATTGTAACTTTACAACTAACTTCATACAACACTGGCAACACGGGACAACACTGCCCTGTGGAACAGTGGTATCATGACTTCTTCCTTGCGTGCTCCCAAGACCTGCATGAGGAAACAAACAACGCCCACTGAATGGGAAACGGAGCAGAGATACACCACAGCCCTTCCACACCTAGGGAGAAAATGGTTGCATCTTCACAGGGCCACACAACATTCTAAGAACTCTTATTATAGATTAGTAAGGGTCTTGCATTCAAGGTATGCTAAAACCAATACTCTTGTTTAATCCCTCTAATGATTTTCCATTGCTAGTTGCAATCCTTTGAAAAATTCACAAAGAGTACACTATTTGTACCCCAAATAAAAATTTTAAGTCTTTTGCCGTTTTCTCCATTTATACTCCTTCAAAGTAACTGTGTGATTTATAACTCCTACTCCTACAAGTGCTTCTCTACAGACAATACGTTTGCCAAGTCCCATGATGTGCAACTTAAATGGTGTATCTTTTAGAAATACACTTACTTCTGAGTAGAACAAGAGGTGCATGCATGGAACGGGGGAAAACGTTGCCCCAAAAAATCACCCCTGGAAGCCAGCGTTACCAGATCAGCAGGTGGCACAAGGCACTATGCCTTCCCGCAGCTCCGGTGGCACCAGGCACAACACACTCAAAAGGTGAAAAGGAGGTAAATATCAAACACCCACGAAGTGCTTTTGCTCTTCCCTAGTCTGATTACAGCTGGACAGACACGTGTAAGGAGGGAACGAACGACGGACAGGGACAAGGGGGAGGAGCCGGCGGGGAGGCCCCTCCTCGCCCTTCCCACCGCCGGCGGTGCGCGACATGGCTGCC
>NW_009260493.1:2307618-2314063 GCF_000687185.1 Egretta garzetta
CGGTTGCTTCGGTTAATTCACGGTTTTTATAAAGTGTTCTGGGTTCATTATAAATAGCACCAGATTCGGGGCAGTTGTATTGCGCTGGATTGAATTAATTTAAAGGTACATGCTCATTTACCCACTAAACTTAGGATTCCATATAAATACTTCTTCAGTTACTAAGTGTACTGTGACAGTCTGGGATCGATGTTGTTCACTCTCCCAAAATCTTTGTGTTAAAACGCCATTTTTTTTTGTGGAGCAAATTTGCAACACATGAATACAAGTGATACCTGAATTCACTGTTTCAGCCATGGTGGCTCCCCACACTGCGCTCCCTCCCTTGGAAACGTGTTCCTGACAGTCGTTTCCTCAGCCGCCTGCAAATTGTTCCTGAACGCCCTGAGGTTCAGCCCTTGAGTCCCGTTCCTCGGTGAGGAGAAGGGCTGAGGCGCGAGTGGCGCAGATGCACTGAAAGCTCCAGCATGCAGCCAGTCTCCATTTTGACCAGGAGAATCATTGCTAAAGCTGCGGAAGCAGCGAAGGAGAAAAGCTGCGTCAGAGTACTGGAAGGCTTTGAGAAGTTTATTGGGTTGGGGGCGAAGTAAGGACACGGAATATTGCAAAACTTTATTAAGTTGGATTAAAGGTTGATTAGTGGTTATGCCCTTCCAAAACATGCAGCACCTAGACGTGAACGGTGAAAAGCAAGAATTGCACTTCGAGCACCAGCTCAGTAACAGAGTGCATCTGCCAGGCTGATGCTAAAGCCATGCACGCCCACATCCCAGAAACACCCTGGAAATGGCAGCCGTGAGCGCTGCTCAATGAGGAGTAACACCCACACTTTGCACAGGCGAGGCCTGAGAGTGGGTCACACATCGGGGCTGGTGCATCTGGCCTTCGCTTACAGACCAAAGTAGTGATGTTCCCTCCTCCTTCCCTGCTCCTGGATGGAGTGCTAACTGTTACCACCCTTCCCCCTTTCCCCTAGGGTCTTTTGTGGGAGCTAGTTTACACCACGAAGAACTTTCCAGTATAGCTGTAATTACTAAAACTGTGGGGTCAGTGCAATTTATTCCAGTGTCATTTTTTGCCAGTATTGTTAAACCTTTGCTTCAGATGACAGAAACTGTTTTAGAAAAAGAACTTTTTTGTTACTCATTGTTTATTCCGACTTCGTTCAGCCTGATCTTTTCACACTCCTCCCTGACAAAACTATTTGGCCAAGAGATTTAGCCTGGACTTCTCCTGAAACTCTCTCTGCACTCTCCCCTTACTAAATGCCGTCATGTACCGTACCACAACGCTGCGAGTTGCCAGGGCCAGTCGCGTGCCCTTTCTCTGGCAGCACCAACAGAATTGATTGGTTTAGGAATCATTGAGGGGGAGAGCTTTGCTGTGAATACTAAAATCCTAAGCGGGTTAGTGTGGATACCTCTGTACTAGCAAAACAGTATTTTCTGCCAGTAGAGTAAAACCATCTCCCACCACTGGCATAAAATATTGTTGGTAAAAATACAGTTTTACCAGTACAACTGTGTCTCTTACCAGAGGCTTCCGTTGATGCAGCTATGCCTGTCAGGGCTGGCACCTCTTTACAGCTACGCTAGTAGGTGTCAGTCCTGTAAACGTGATCTCGGTCTCTCAGAACACACGTTCACCTCCTTTCAGCTCACAGTGACAACACCATCCCACAACTGCATTCCGTACAGTTACTCTTAAGACAGTAAATGCAAATGAAGATGCAAATAGATGTTGTAATTCAAATCAGTGTAGCAACATCCTATTCTGCCGTTCCTTCCTTACAGCTACTTAATGCAGATTCATAAAATTTAAGGTCAGAAGATACCTTTAGGTCATACAACCTGAGGTATAACACAGGTCAAGCAATTTTATGTAATTAACCCTCATGATTCATAGATGAGCAAGCATCTTCTGGAAACCATTTCTAAGTCAAAGATACCAAGTGAAGAAGCCACCATTTTTCTTGCTAGCTTATAACTTTTGCCTCACACTAACAAATCCAGGGCCATAATAAGATGTTTTGACCCCTGTGATGCCCCCTTCTGTGCGGGTGCCTCTCCTTGGAGTTCCTCCTCTCTCTGATCCTTTCCTTGATCATTCTTCGATTCCTCCTAGCTGCATTCTTCTAGGTAACACTGTAATCCCTTTTCCAGCAGCGGACCTGCCATCACCCTTCCAGAGCAGCATAAACCATCAAGTTGACGCACTAAGACATATCCCCCCATGCCTTCTGGTGTCCTCTGCAGGGAGCGGGAGAACACCCTTGTGACAGTCGTGCTCAGTGGGTACTGTCAGCTCTGTGAGCAGGGTTGAAATACCATCAGCTGGGCAGTGTATATTTTTATTTTATATTTTCTGGCAGCCAAGTGTTTATAGTGCACTGATCTCCAGGCTCCGCAAAGGTAAAAAACATGCCCGGGCAATAACAACTCTGCATTTGTTAGGTCTGGGGATATTTCACATATATAAATCTTAATTCATTTATTCCAAAATACAGAGAGTAAGGGTTTTGACTCATGTATATTTGTAGGTACAAAGGTACGCTTCATATTAAATTCATATTATTATAATTCGTATTATTAAAGCCCTTACAAGAGAACCAGCCAAGCAGAAGATGACAAGCTTAAAAGAGATACCACTGTGATTACAGAAAGACAAGAAAAACAAACAAAATTCCTCCTCAAAATTCTTTCTATCCCATAAAGTGTTTATGAGTAGCTGGGTTTAACTAGTCCTAGCTTTACTGAAGTAATCAGTAGAGGAACACCTTGTGTAGAGAAGCATGCATTTTCTGCAGTTATAGCCAAACAGAACAGATTTGAACAAATTCCTAAGGATCCACTTTCATTATTAAAGAAGAGTCTGAATTTTTAGCTCTGCAAATAACCAGCTGAATAGCCTGTAACTCGATTTTTATTAACATCCAGTTGTCTATCACATGCCTCAAAGTCCAAGTGTCCCTATGTATAGTGTTCCCGAGTACTTGACATCAGACAGCTGGCAATTTTCTCAATATGATGTATAACAAGTGACTTTATTGGGGTAATTTAGGACAGACCCTGTAGAACATGTAAAAGAGTTCTTGGCTGGGAGCTGTTTCTCCAAATCTATCTGAGAAATGGCTTGCAATCTTACTCATCTTCACAGGTGTTTGATGCCATTGATTTACAATTTTATATTGCAATTCTAACAGGTTAGCTGAAATAGAGCATACACGTATGAAGGACATTATTGAGTCCAATATCTCCAGCTCAAGAGAATGAGATAGTTCCCTTTCCCATTTAATCATAAATGTTTCTTTAGTGGGCAATAAAGAAAAAGCAATGGCTTTATACAATCACCTCACAATGTTCTGAGATTCATTGCTAAGGAATAAGATTTGCTCAGATAAAAAGGATTCTCTAATACAAGTAGATTTTACATCAGACTGAATAAAGGAACTCCTGAACTGGAAGCAAAGATGCAAAAAGGGAAGTCTAGCATGCTCCACCTTTGCTGTTATTTCTATGTGAAACGTGATTTTTTTTTACAGAAGCATTGAGATAAATATTCCAAATAATTGAAATCAGTTGTTTCTGCAGTCTTTTGAGAAAATAGGAGAAAATACATGATATACTTATAGAAAGAGGCGGATTACTTTTAAAGCTGGTACAGACATCACCCCAGGAACAGAGGACTTGGGTTCAGGTCTGGTCCATAAAAACTGCAGTTTTCACACCTGCCAACTCATGATCCCTGTGTTTTCAAAACCTACCTAGAAAGTCAGTTCCCCTTAGCTGAGTAATGAGCTGGATTTATACATCTGTAACAGAGCCCACCATACTCAAGAGGCTTGCATAGTGCTTTTAATGATTCCCTTTCCTGCCCAAGTAAGGTTAGTAATAAGTCTTTTAAACAGGATGAAGCACTGAATGGGGTGAAGTTCGTAATAGTGAACTTCAAAACAGACATAAAATAGAGATCACCTAATTCACTCATACTGAATCAAGCTAATTAATCAGCAGTGCTCTTCAAATACATGGCTGCATTGAACTGTGCAAGTAAGACCCCTGTATAAAAATTATATGTATTAAAATCAAATCGGCAAAGTGTTTAGGACTGGCCTCGCTTTGCTCCTGCTCAACTTTAGTTCTTCTGTCACAAGGTACTTTGAAAATTCCCATTCAGTGGGACCAGCCCTTCAGTGAAGAGCAAAAAGGACAAGACTGTTTTGATGATTTTACATTATGTGGCCTTTCCCAGAACGAGTGCAGTCCCTGATTTCTAACTGGTGAGAATCACCATGGATAGCGGTTCCCAAATTAGGCTCCTTTCTTTTTGGACTTATGCATAGTAAGTTTACACCCAGCACAGAATGGTGTAGGAATTTAAATTTAAATGTGGTTAAATGAAAACCACATTTGTCCAATCCTCTGGATGAGAAGAAAACAGCTGTAACATGGCAAAAAGATATGCACACATTTCGCTTTTTTATGAAGTCCGCTGAAAAGACAATCAAGATTAGAAAAATCTTAATAGTATTTGTGTATTACTTTTCAAAAAGAGAGAACCTGGTGTTTCTCTGTTCACTTACAGTTTTCTTAAAATCCACCAAGAGAGATAATATATTAGGGATGGTCTGTTTGGAATGAAAAACAAATAGCAAAAAATTAATTAGCATACACAGCAAGCCTATTGTCAGTCCCCGAGTCTTTGCTCCCTCTGACTATAGCATCTGGATTTGTTAATGCAGATGACTCACATTGTTAAGTCCTTGTTAAATAACTAGATGATATTTTGGATTAATAAAATGGTCGTTCTAATTTTAATAACATTTCTTTTTAAATTTAAGCAAGAAGAAACAGATGTTTTAAACAGACCAATTCTCCCCACACGATAGCTGCTCAAGTCTGTCACTAAGTTTCATGGCTTAACAGGAGCAAGGACTACATGAATTAGTAAGCATTTCCAGGATCGGGCCCTAGACTGGTAACATAATGAGATTTTTTGGAGCTGTATGTCTTGAAGTAGCTTGCATCCAGGATGTTAAAAAACCCTCCTCTTAGGTTAGTTTAGCTCTTAGCTTAGCTGAAGCCAGCCACAGGGGATGCTTTTCTTGAGAAATACTTTGCCCTCATAACGAGGATTTGGTTGTGGCTTTGACAACCAGACGTGTCATGGCAGAGAGGATGTGAAAGTGAAGCACCCGAACGGCAGTTGGTGGTGACGTCCTGTTTGCTGGGGACGGGAGCAAGCTCAACACGTCCGTGGGGACCGTCTGCGTAACCGACAGCTACTGCACCCCTCAGGAGCGCAGCCTTCGCCGCCGCCGGCTCCCTGGGAACAAAGCCCTGGCTGCCCCTTCTCCGGCTGCTGTGCGGAGCATCTTCATCCCAGCTAACCTCTCCCCATGAATCTGGAGATGGCGGGCATTTCAGCGGCCTCCTGTGCAAGGAGCATTCCCACCTCACACGCTTAGGCAAGAACCCCTAGCTCCCTTTTGCAGCTTAGAGGCTCCGTTGAGCCAGTGTATGAGCAAAGAGGATGGACCAGGCGTCATAATACAAGCCTGGGACTCTGGAGATGTACGTACAGTTCAGCATATGCTTCACAAGTATACACCCCCACCATGCAGTAATAGTAAAATAAATAAAAGATGGTAAAGCCCACAGCCTGGAGCTTTTACTGCTCTAGGCCAGACATCCAAAAAACGGATAAACTCTCTTCACTGACACGTAACTGTCTTTACATCACCATGACCAACATTTAGGGCCTAAATGGATGGACTCCCTCAGTACTTAAGAAGTTGTGCTTATTGAAGAGGTTACTGCCACCCGCCAGCTATTTATTGTCCCTCTGCAGGAGTCCGCGGTCGCCTCAGATCTGCTGGCTCACTTTATCCTAATCTTATTTAGGCAAATGGGTCTGAGCAAATGCAGATAGTTTAAACAGTAAGTCTGGTAACCTGGCTCATTTAATCTGAAACGGTTTGGGGAGCACACATACGAGCAACTGCACCAGCAGATGTGAGGAGCATTAGTATCTGGCGGGGGCGACGCTGACAAAAAATGGGGATGGTAGCTTTTTTCACTGGCTCGGCTGGGCTTTGGAAGAGGGTGCCTGCTTACAATCTTAGGAGATAAACTTCTTTTGGCTAAACAGGTCCTGTTCATCTCCCCCTGCCTCCAAACCTCCCCTTCGGTCAAACAGTAAGAAGCGGGTAACGGCCTCGTGCGCTCTGCCCCTTCTCTTCCCCCTTCCTGTTATGCCAGCACTACTGGTCGGGCCGTTGGGTGAGTCAGTGCAAGGATCTGGATAAAAATAAGTTTTCTTTCTTTCCCCCCGGGTTACTGGCACGCCGTGCAGCTGCGCAGACCGTTGCACCAGCACCCCCAGGGTCGGAGGCAGGTGGCTACGGGCAGTCACCTGGAGCTGCCGGAGCTGGCCCCACAGCTGA
>NW_009260493.1:2314139-2322659 GCF_000687185.1 Egretta garzetta
GGCATTCCTCCCTCGTGCCTCATTTTCTTGCCGGTGAAGTGGGAGTAACTGGACTTCTCGGTTTACAGGAGGGCTTTAAAGGATAAATGTATCAAAGCAGCAGCTCTCCAAGTAGGAAGTTGCCCCCCTTGGGAAAGTACAGCACATACCGGGTTGGGATGGAGAAGGCTCAGAAAAATTTCACCTGGCCTCTCCCACCTCTCTCCTCCCTCATCCTCTTCCAGCCTTTGCAGTTCCTCCCTCTGTTCACCGAGAGCGTTCGCTTTGCGTCCCCTACGCAGAGGGGCCGAAGGAAATCGGCACTGGCGCGAGCTTTGCTGGAACTTGGAGGACAGGCTTCACTCGGAGAGAAAGCAACAGTATGAGCGATACTCACGAGTGATGCGGTACGACAATACTTCGGGAGGCTAAGGCAGCTGCAAGTTGGGCTGCAGGAATTTGGGGTTACCCAGAGAGCGAACGTGCATGTACCTGTAAAAGGGTGGGGAATGAAGATAAGGTGGGGGAAGGGGGGAATTACAAACTATTACAGCAAAGGAGAAAGGTGGGGCTCCGGCTACAAGACTCGGAGCTGCTTTATTAGAGATTGTGAATGGTCAAATACTACAGAAATGGGTCAGAAATAGAGTGCATCTGGCAAAATCACAATTCCGTCACTTTGCAAATACTCAGAATTGCACATACACTATAGTCATAGAAAAGAAATTCAGTTAGCAAAGGAAAAAATAATTGTGCCATCTCCTATTAAAATCCGTGCATTTCTGGCTGTACATAAAAATATCCTACAGACAAATTATTTTCCTTGGTGAAGACATGGAGGCCACAGTAATCTGTTCCTAGAAACAGCGACTGATAAATACCGCAGGCTGTAGGTAATATTTGCATTGTGACATATGAAATGTGTTAACTACACTGCGGAAAAAGTTTGGGAAAGAAAACTAGGGCTTTTTGTTTGTTTGTTTTCTTGGAAGATCCAGCGTGTTTACAACTAAGGTAGCAATCTTGTCTATTGTATGAGTGTGGAAGCTGTGCATTGTCAGTCTGACTGTTTCTTCGATATATCAGTCAACCCTGCGTGCTACAGCTGACGATAGAAAGGACCTCCGACCAATGTGCAGCTAAGAGCAAATATTTCTTTTGGCTTCCCATGTGTCTCTTGTACATCGGCAAAGAAAAGATTTGTAAAAGGCAGGAGAACGGGAAAGAATCATTGGCAGAGAACTCCATGATTACTGTTGTACTGAATGTCATTTACGTTTTCGAACTTACAAATGAACAGGACCATAAATTATTCATTTAAAGGAAGGCCGGCCTTTCCCTAGGTTTCTCCAAAATGCAATGATGTTCCCAAACAACGACACGGGACCCAAAAATATTAGTGTAATTCCATCTAAAGGCTCAGATTTCACCGGTGGGTAAACCCAGAAAGCAACAACCCCCACTATTACTGCCAAGTGGAAGATTTTGTTTTGACTTAGAAAATTGGTTGGGCTGCTATCTCACCAAAGTACAGGCTCAAGAGCTGTTTTTCCTACAGGCCTCCGTCCACAGAAGCACTTAATCAGGGCTTAACTTTAAGGGAGTGAGTGATCTTATTGACTTCAATGGATGATTCGCATTTGTAAAATTGAGGTATTTAAACGTTCTATTCAAGTGGTCTAAATCCAGCAAGGAAAAAAATTGCTAATGTTGCATTTCCATAATAAAATTGTGTACGACATTCTTGAGATGGAGACGGTAATGTTTTGAAGTCCTTTTGTTTACACATTGCCAGAAGAAATTGCTTAAATTACCCAGGACTAGTGGCTGCTAAAGAATGGATTTTAATTAAATGGTAGAATATGTCACTCTCTACATGTCTTAGGCCACAATCTGTTGGCATAAACCGTGTTTTTTCAAAGCTCATTATGGCCAGCTAAAATAAAATTATTACACTTACCTATGGGCTTTACACCTAACAGATTCTGGCTTATCAGCTGGATATCAGCTGCGATGGTTTACATATTACATTGGTGACTGAAATGTAAACATGATGTAATAAAGAAAACACTACTATATTATATTTTTATGCTGACCACATAAGGGTTCTCTTAAAAGCAAAATCCCATTACTATACCCCGAATACCAAGCTAAAGCATGACGCTAAAGCTCTGAGCTGGCTGCTTACTTTTCTGCGATCTGATTTATGCCTTATTGAAATCAATTAAAAGATTTGCACTGACTTCAGAATGATTTTGATTGGATGTTTAACTAGTAAAAGAAGTGATAATATAATAAAAGCCCACATACTTCTCTCTTTTCCCCTCATTAAATCTAATGCCAATCTAAAGGAAGGAAATTGAGAATTACGGTGAGTTTGACAACTGTTTCATCGAACCGCGCAGTGGATTTAAATATAAAGCACAACAAGAACCCAACAAAAAGGGGGGTTTTGTACACAGGGATTTTTCAGACTCTTGCGGGTACCCAGGTCAGATGCAACAGGCTTTTGAACCTCTGCCTGGATTTTTACCTCACCCCCCCAAATTAAAGATAATGCTGTTTCTCCCAATACCTCTAAAACAACGCCTCAGAGCTATTACAGTATTCATTTGTTTTCGGTATCTCTCTTGAGCGTTACTCTTTGTACGATTTAAAAGCTACTGCTCTAACCAGACAGCAGGACGGCTGCCATACTGCTGGGAAAGGCGCCTCGCTTCCACGGGGTCGAGCTACTGATGGGTGGCCTAGGGGGTCCGTACGGATCTCGCAGCCAATGGAATAAACCAATTGCCAACAGTAAGTTTATAAAATGGTGGTGTTCACCCTGGAAAGGGATCCCAGAGCACCAGAGTTTATAATTTATCAGAAAAAAATCAAGAGAAAGAAACCATGCTTGGACAACGTTGGTTTATAGAAAATAATTAAATTGCAGAAAGAATGAAAACGGAACTAAAGTTGAAACTCCGCGCTTGCAGTATCAAATATCGATGCAATCATTTTGCAGGAGATAATATGCATGGCAATTAGCGCTTTTTTACATTATATTACAATAAATTCATAATTCATGCATACAACGGGAGCTTTTGGAAGGGCGCATTTGAATTTAACAAACACTACCACTCATCATCTGAGCAAAGATGGCAAAAGGAATTTCAACATTATTTGCGATCAAAAAAATTGAACCATCGTTGTTGCTTTGTGTTGTGCTTCCCTTGCACAGACTGCAGTGCCTTCTGTCTGCTTTAGGGTGTGGCATCTGCCATTGGGGAGGAAAAACTGGCATGTGTTGCCTTTTATAGCAGACTGATTTCATTGTGCTGAGGGCCTCTATTTTATAGCCTCTTAGTTCCAATCTTGTAGCCGAGCTGCTGAAACAAATGGGAGGGAAAGGAGTTAGCAGCATAAACTCCTCAGTTTAAAGCCTCCTCCTTTTTTTCTTTCCCGGGGAAAACATTTCAAAAGTACATCTGCGTTAAACTTTCCAGGTTATTTTCCTGATCGGAAAGAGTTGCGGAGCGTGTCAGGAAGTATTGCGATCCGCAGCAGAGGCGCTATCAGTACATCTTATCAGATTTTCAATATATATATTTTTTGCTTGAATATAAATGTCTTGAAGTATAAATGTGTAATTGATTTTATATTTTATTTTAGAGTACACATGTAAATAAATACACACAAGTAGACATCTATATTTATATTTGCATATGAAAGACTTCAAAAAATCAGCTTATGTGGTTTAATGTGTATAATTAGCGTGCATTTGAATATAGAAAAGAAGAAAATCCAGGAGAAAATGTCAAAAAGGCTCACTAACAAAGATGTAGTATTCTCTTGGCAAAAGCTGATGAATGATTTGGCATGAATTCATCTAACAGTTCTGTTATTCTCTCTCCTACAAAGATGATATACCCCTTTCTAGCAGTTTGCATAGAATTGCAATTTGTTGTTGCTACAGACTGTAATGACCCTTGGGTATGCACCTGATTCCCCCCACTAGAATTACTCACCATTTTTTTTCCCGCTCTATGTTTTTCTACTAGCCGTATAACATTTTCGCGCTTGCAAAGAGTAACAAAAAAAAAAAAAAAAAGAGAGTAAAAAATAAAATTGTAACAGAAGTATTAGCAAGATGTACTCGATGAGCACCAAGACTTTTCAAAACTAACTCTGTAATGGAAATCAGAGTATTTCTGACTTTTCAGACAGAACTAAAATTAACAGATACTGGAATCACGCTGCTCATACATTTATCAATAATCTTTGCGTGTAATTCAACATTATAGCATGAAGCTTCTTTCTTGATATGCTGTGCTTTTCTCTACCATTATTATTGAATCTATTTATCCATTTTGAAATTTGAAAGCATTATCTTTAACAGAGCGCATATTCATTTAAAACAGCGTGGTTTAGACCCTTACTATATTTGCTAATACCCGGTTTGCTATATTCATAGCCAAGTATTTGATCTCCCAAATGCTTTCATCAGTTGAAGGGAGTGTGCAACTATTACCTCTTCTTATACTAGGGTATCATTTGTATTGAGATAGTTATAAAAAAAAGCTTCAAATCGTTCTGAAAGACGGTTCAAAAATGTAGGTCAGCAGCAGCAGCTTTCCATTTGGAGCAAGTTACTCGGATTACGTATTTTGGGTTTTTTTGTGTTACTACGTTTTCATGAGTGTCTTGTGCGTACTGGAAATTATATTGTTTGGGGAAACAATTATGAGACCGAAAATGCCTCTCTCTCCTTGATCAACTCCTGTTGATCTGCAAATAAGTACAGGGAACATATTGAAAACAGCCCTATATATAAAAGCATCATCAGTGCAAATGACCGTTAGAATTTGGAGACAGCTGGACAATGTGGACAACTGCAAAGATGCTACTGCTGCAGAATTTTAGGTTAAATTTTATAACCGCCTGCACACACAATATAAAATCTCGGAGGTGGGGGGGGTGGGAAGGGGAGGAAAAGACTTTAAGAAGATAAATAACCTGTACTAACGGTCATGTCTTTAGTTTTCATTCTGTGATTGTGCTGAAAGGAGATTTGATTTACAATTCTGTTACAGAATTCATCATTTGGGACTAGCCTCATTCAAGACTTTATCATCCCAACACACACAAAAAAAGAAATGTAATAATGAAATTTGCTGAGGCCACAAATTCCAAGGCATTGCCAGTATTGTCTTGGAATACTGCACAAAAAGAATTGGGGACTGGAGAAAAAGATGGGGAAGCCAGCCCTGGAAGGTCAAGTAGAAAGGCTTCGGCTGGCAGTTGTCCCAGGGAGAAGAGGGGTGCACCGTGCAGGACAACGGCATAGCCAGCTTCTGTATCCAGAGCTCGAATGGTGCGAGAGACCCAAACGTCAAAAAATTGAAAGATGAACTTTGAAAATATGGGTGAATTTGCATCAGACTTGGCTGTGCTCTATTTCTCAGTTATTGTCTATTTGCAAAGGTTAATTAAAGTGTTGGATAAAAGAAGCCTTTATTGAGGATTTGCGAAAGCTTTTCCATTAAGAGACAAAATTTTATATTCCTGGTGGTTGGAAATAATGGGAAGAAAAGGGTGGGGAAAAATCAGGTTTCTTTATCTATAGAGAACACCTTTCAGTGTGGTCACTGCGGGTGTTTGCTGTCAGCAGTTTGAAAGCCAAGCTGACAGGTTTGTTCCTGGGATGGGCAGGAATGGATTGCGATGGGGGAGGATGAAGCTCATTTTGCTCCAGGATTATGAGGAAGGGCCTGCCTCAAACTCACCCCGAGGGTCCCAAAGGAAGGGGGGGCTGGAGCTACAGCTTGATAGTACCTGGTCACCTGGGACTGTCGTGTCTTTAACTATTTCAATATGTTAACTTTCAGGAACATCTTTAATTCAGGACATGAAGGCTTACCTAGAAGGAGCTGGGACCGAATTCTGTGATATCATCCTTCTCTTAGACGGCCACCCAAGGCCAGCCCATAAAGCAATCCTAGCAGCCCGCTCCAGGTTAGTCGCTGTTTACTAAAACTAAGAGAGATCGTATGTGTAAAATTCAGTGCTGTGCAATCTGTGGGTCAGCTTGCTTTTTTGGGAGACAGGGAGGAACTTTCTGTCTGCATGAAGTGTAAGGTGCAGCTTTGCTCAATGAGTGTAATAAGCCTGTAAGCAACAGTGATTAAATATTTTTTTCAATTTGATACCCAGCAGGGAAAGATAGGAGGAAATTAAAACTGTAGAGATTCCCTAGAGGATGCATGAAAAGCTGCACTGCAAGACAAAGAATCTGTAAAATCACAGGAAGGGAAGAGGGTGTAGAGCATAAGGCAGTTTCAGTGAAGTGGAAAGCAACAGATGTCTACTGAGGTCAGGAAGAGTCTTCTGGTGGTGAACATCCATTTCAAACCCTGTGAAACTTTAACCTCTTTCTCACTTGCTGATGTTTAAGACTGGGTATGAATAAGCGAAACAAAAAGTGGCACGTGGCAGAGGCTAGATTGTTCCCCTACTCTGTTGCAGAGACAAGTTCACCCTTCTGAAGACGGGTGCTATTCTCCCTCCTCAGTCTGTGGGTGAAGTGGGTTTGTCCCTCACTTATGTGTTCTGGGTACCTGCACCTTTATGTTCTGCAAGTCATTTGTGTTCACATAAAATTGCTGTTTCAAATACTGTCACAATTTTTTCCAGTCCCAGTAATAATATTCAGTATTAGTTACCGTGGTATTTTACCAGAAGCATTTCACAGCTCTTAAAACAACCCTGCATGATTGGCAGCCTGTAGATACCAAGGAAATTCATAATGCTTTAAGCTCTCTACTGGGTCTTATGCAAATTAGACAAAAATCAAAGCACCATGTGTCCTAATTTTCAAGAAACGGAGACAAATTTCAGGTAGTGCTGATGGAATTTGGAGTTCTCTCACAGGCAGACATATATGAAAACAACAATTTAGCAGTGTTTATGCCCAGGTTGTTGCCTGAATTTGCTTCTTTGGAAGCTGTAGCGCTTAATAGCAGCCTTTGAACAATACTGGGTTAAACCATCCATCTGCAGAATGTGTTACATCAGTTTTATTTCCTTTTCCAGTTACTTTGAAGCCATGTTCCGTTCCTTCATGCCAGAAGATGGGCAAGTGAATATTTCTATAGGCGAAATGGTTCCCAGCAAGCAAGCATTTGAATCTATGCTTAGATACATTTATTATGGAGAAGTAAACATGCCTCCTGAAGACTCCCTGTATCCTTAAATCTACAGTAATTGAAGTATTTCTCTGAAGTGCATGTGCAGCAGCTCAGCTTCCTTCTGCTCCAGATTGCCAGGCACAGCCTGGGAGGATTTTTGAGGGCTGCATTAACAGGCACCGCATTTTAACTTCTGTCATTGGTTTGTATTTACAATCAGTGCTGTTACCTTTGCTTTATGGTTTTTTTTTCCTTAATGAGATTAACAGCTACCTCTTTGCTGCACCTTACTATTACGGCTTCTCCAACAACAGACTGCAAGCCTATTGTAAGCAGAATCTGGAAATGAACGTCACAGTGGAGAACGTACTCCAGGTAATTGTCCCCAAGCAGCTTTCAGCTTTAATTACTCGCTTGACTTAGATAGAGGAAAGCCAAAGGGTCTACTCAAGTGAGTGCCCTCAGTGCCAGGTTCACAGAGTCGCTTCCAGACTGATGTCCACTGAGACTGCACAAACCCTTCTAATGACAGTGGCCCTGCGTGGTTGACGCGTACGCAGGAGCGCAGCCTTCAGTGCCTTTGTTTCTCTGTCTGCTTTTTGTGTCATTAGTGGTCCCGTGCTGCAGGTACTGCTCAGCTGGCCAACAGGATGTTCCGCTTGAGCTCCTCATCCCCCGTGGTAGACCAGTGTTTCTAAAGGTCTTTTGAAGATGTACCGTGTGCTCAGCACTCAACTCCAACCCCTTTTTTGGTAGACAGTTTTACCAGGGCAAATGGTGATGTGCAGGTGACGTTAGTCTTGTTTCATTGATGATGCTGACAGGATCTGGCAATGAAGTTTGAGCTATCAAAAAATAGTCTGTGTTAAGAAAGCCTACAAAGCCACCTGCCAGGTAGGCAGACCGAGCCCACTGCAACACGAGCAGAATCAGTTCCAGTGTTAACTGCTTTTGGCTCTTGCGCGTGCCAGTCTCACCGGGGCACTTCAGAGAACCTGGCTCTGAAAGAGATCTGCAGTTTCCTACTGATTATCTCCTGAGGGCTCCACACATTTCAAACCCAAGGCTTATTTTTGAATAGTTCAGAAAAGATGCAGGTTTGTAATGAAAAGTGGAGATGTTTCCCTAGCTCAGAGGAATTACCTCCTCCGAGTCAGAACAGTGTTTGTGCCCTGTACCTCTGAGCCGTGCAGAAGGAAAATCACATCATTGCTTTCGCTTTAGATTTTAGAGGCAGCTGACAAGACCCAGGCGCTGGACATGAAGAGGCACTGCCTGCACATCATCGTTCACCAGTTCACCAAGGTTGGTTGCATCTTTTCTGGGGCTTTTGAGAGCTGCTGTCCTCTGTCACTGCGGTGGTTAAAGACAC
>NW_009260493.1:2323438-2329116 GCF_000687185.1 Egretta garzetta
TTTTTCTTTTTTAAAGATTTTTAATTCTGTGCTAATTGGAGGCGGTAGGGGACTAGCTTATAGTAACAGTGTTTGGACGAAGATTCGGGATTTCAAGTCGTGCTCGTGCTTCTAAAAAACATTTTGTAACGTTGCAGCTTATGGATATTATGCAAGGGGTTAGATTTTTGTTAAACAAACAAACAAGCAAAAAAAAAGTCCAAATACTAATTTCATTAGTTTTCTATTAGCTCGATATCTAACCTCTGCATGCCTCTCAAAAAAAGCTTGTTTGCGTGTAGCTGCTGTAGGTGAGAAAAAGCCGTGTGTTGTACAAAGGAAGGGAAAAAGGAGCCGCTCTCTCAGAGGTTGCATTTGTTTCATCTCTGCAACGACTCCAGATATTCGGGGGAAAATGTGCTGTCGCCTTTGAATTGTGGTTAGAATACTTCCAAGAAGCATCGGGAGTTGTTGGTCTCGTTATTTTTCTACACAAGTGTGAGATTAGGCTTGAATTCTCAGTAGGAAAGTGGATCGTGTTAAATGGAGTAGTGCATTAGAATTTTATGGGTTTCTTTTCCCTTCAACAAGATCTTTCTATTAAGAACTGTTAAATCTTTTAATAGCTTTTAACAATGAGGACTGACAGGAACAAATGCAGGTGTTTGCTTTTGGGGTCCTCAAACAGCTGGAACTTTCTGTAAAGTAATGAACAGAGCCTGGAGAAAACCTCGCTTAATATTGTGAACGGTGTATTAATCCTGAAAAAATAATAATAGAAGCCCTGGACGGGCTGGTTTTGCTTGTGTTTGTCTACTTCCAACAGACCACTTCTGTCACATTTTCAGTTTTTATTCAATTTCCTGTCTGTTTCTTCCAGGGAAATAAGATTCTCTGTGTGTGTGTGTGTGTGTGTTAATTTTTACCTTTTTAATTTGCACTGATAAAAGGGTCACTGGAAACCGTAAGGTAATGAGGCCTCATATGCACAACCTTTCATAATTAATTTAAAAATATTTGCATTGTCTGCTTGCTTTTAAACACAGGTAGTTCAGCATTTATGGCTTTAAAAGCTAGGAAGATCGTCATCAGATAGACATAGTACATGTTACTTCAGAGTGCTATTTCTTCACAGCAGAAATTGTTTAAAGTATTTTATTTTTATTGGAGGAGTGAGAGTAAATTCATTATGTCCTCAGTATGACCCTTAGAAATACTTCCTGATATTTATGGGTTTACGTTCTCCTCTCTCACAGATATTTTTTTTTTTTTTTTTTCTTTTCCCCCCTGTAAGAATTAGGATGCAGTTTAGAAAGAATAGTCTGGTGAGGGCACAATTTCTTTGGTTTTTTTTTTTTTAAATTATTTTTATTATTTTTTCCTCCAAAAAAAAGTCATAAAGGCAAATCATCAGTGTTCTTTATATTACGATTTTTCCATCTAACCAACAAGTGATTAAGAAATTTTCTTAGATTTTAAATTAATATTTTTTAATGTATAAAACAGATTGTGTCAAATAAAAAATAAATACTTACCAGTAGCTTACAGAACACAATTATTTTTGTACATTGTTTTTTATTTTTAATTCCCATGTGTCAATTTCCAGGCATGTTACATCACTAAGTAGAGAAATTGCTTGCTTTTTGAAAGAGAAACCTGCAACATTCAGTCCAGCATTTGAACAGAAAGCTTCCCCTTATTTTTTTTAATAATCTTCTGTGTGCATACTCTGTAAATGTGTATACACACATTAGAATATACTCACTTGTCATGTGTCTTTGCAAAGCAGATGATGATTGGCCCCTGTGCCTGTAAGAAACTATTGTGCTGCGAACAGAGAAAAAGGACTGTCAGCAGGCTACAACATCGGAGATACTTGTTCAGGAAATTCTTGCCTCAGCGTGGGTAATTTTTGTAATATGCAGAACTGTGGCGTCCCGCTCTGAACTGACTTCTGTGTTTGTCCAGCCTATTAAATTATTGAAGAGAATTTTGCTTCCATTTCATTTAATCACCTTGCCCAATCGTGAGACGAGATGTAGGCTTGAAAAAGAGGCCTCTTGTTTCTGAAGAAACACACGCTTTCAAAAGCAGATGGATATTGCTCATGCGGATACATTGATTTGATTGTGGGGGAGTTGTGTGATGCTAGTGCAGTACCTTGTCATTCAGTTATTTTGATTATTGATTAATTCCTTGGCAATGTGCAGATATTTAGAGTCCTGAGGCTCCTTTTATTCTTCACTTCTGGTTTGCACTGCAGTAGCTTAACACATCAGCTGGCCTCCGTGTGTGTGCTTTATGTTCATCTTTCTCCTTTGTGCACGTGTGTAAAATTTACATAATACACCTACACACAAAGAGAGAACCTGGGTCTTTCCAGGAGTACCTGTACAGCATGAGGTATATAGCAAGTGTTAGGAAAAAATCTGTCGAGCTGCTCCGAGTTTGCATGTGTATCAGTCGTCTGTTTTGCAGTGGAGAAACTCGGAATATGCCTGATTCTGCAGCTCTTTTTATGCCAAATAGATTGCCTGTATTGGGAGTTTTGGCTAAGCCAGGGCTGCAGAATCATGCCCTGTGCCTGAAGGCCATTAAGCAGCTGTTAGTGTGGTGAATAGATTCTTGATGTCTCAATGGGAGAATAAAATATATTTTTCCCTGTGCATTTTCGAATAAACAGTTTAGTATTCACATAGCTTCTATTTAGAAGTAGCAAATAGCAATATTCTCAGTTAGTAGCATCTATATATATATTACGACCATATATTTGACATTTTGTGGTTTGGTGTTCAGTTATTGGTTTCTGTAGTAGCTCTTATGCCTACATGTTGAACAGCAGGACCCTGTGTACGAGATACAGTAGACAGGTTTGTGTCTCTCTTTATTGTATTACTGCCCCCATTGTGTAAGGATTCTACAACTAAGCAGTCGATTGCTGTCTTTTTGGTATTCTGATTCAAATCTGTGGAGATGAAGACTAAGGCATTTAATCCGTTGCTAAATTTTCTAGTTATGCATGTAACATAAAATTTTTGAAATTACTGACCACGGTCTGTTAGGTGATGCCGTTTCATTCTGAAATAGTACCTTAGTTAAAACTAGGTAAAATTCGTGCAATGAAAACAAGTATCAAGAGCTACTACTGACAGGTCTTTCTCTTTCTTACTTTTGCACCTCAGATATTTTATTGTGGGTATTTTGAAATTCTCGTTGTTAACGTGAGAATGGCAGTGGCTTATTTATCCTGATGTCCTTAAGACTGTACCTGTGTCCTAACTAGTTACATTTCAGTACTTTCTCAAAACGTGCCATTTATCGGGAGTCTTTGAAGATTCTCTGTGGATATGTAAAGTAGTGTTGCCACACTCGCTGTGCATGCATGCTCAAGGGTGCAGAATTTCAGTAGCATGTGCTTGTGGTAGGCTAACTTGCTAGAATATATTTTAGAATTGTGATTATTAAGGTACTTGGGAAAAAAACTTTTTTCTTTCAATTTTGGGGCTATTTACATAGTGCTAAATACATGTTTTGGTAGGATTGAATGAAGACTTTAATTAAACTTAAATTACAAGTGTACCTTAGTGGTTTCCAAATTTGTTTTGAAAACTAGTAATAGAAAAGTGGTACTAAGCAGTGTTGTTTTTATATTGCTTGGTGCTGAGAGAAGCAAATAAATGCAATACATGAAAATCTTGTGGAGCCAGTCGTATTGGAGTAAAATTTATTTTAAAGAAGCCTTACCTGTTAGGAAATTTAAATGTTATTTTTTAGTAAACCTGAAGGGTTTCGGTACATCTGATGTATGTTTTGCCATTCAGATCATAAGGAAGCCTTTTGAATTTTTCTGTTACCCAATCGTACCTATTCGTGCTCAATTTTTCACGCAAACGCTGATGTGCTGGCACAGTCTGGCAGTGTTTGTGTTGCAGGTGGGCTGGAGGACCTCTGCTGTTGTACTTCCAGTTCTGAGAGCGTGGCATCCAGTGATCCACGAGGAACATGTCAGCTCCAAAAGGGCCAAACCCCTCCAGGGTGGCGTTCTGCTGCAGTCGAGGAATCCTCAGGGATGAATGTATCCCCGGATACCTGTGTAAAATGCATTGTTACGCATTTTGGGGGACAGTAGATAGCCAGTTTGTATGGGAGTACTTTTAACTAACTTTATTTTCTCAGTAACAATGTGCCAA
Source organism: Egretta garzetta (assembly GCF_000687185.1). Lineage (NCBI taxonomy): Eukaryota > Metazoa > Chordata > Aves > Pelecaniformes > Ardeidae > Egretta > Egretta garzetta. The sequence continues at coordinate 2,327,608 of NW_009260493.1, forward strand.
GCATGTTTAACGTTTACACCATCTTTCTAGCGTGCCTTGCTCTGGAGTAAGAGACGAATTCTTCCTGTTGCACAGAGTGGGGAAAACTGAGGCGCGTGACAGACACCTTCCTTCAGGCAGGCACACCTTGGCAAGAGGTCTTGTAGAAATAAATAGGGTCTTGGTGCCATACACTTTAGCTTTTGGGTAAATCCAGTCTTACTGTGAACACGTTCTGTTCTGGGAGAATTTAAGCTTTACAGGCGTGTAGTCAGGCAACTGAGAAGACAAATGACTGAGCGAAACCAGGGGTTTGTCTGCTGTGTCAATACAGTCACCTTAAACTAAAGGCACCGTCATCTAAAATTCAAGTATTCCTTGCACTGTTTTATCATGATTATGTACTCAGTGTCGTCTATATAAAGTCACTAGATTTCTCATAGAAATTAAATTCTGAGGAAAATTGAGTTGAACAAGTGCCCAGGAGCTTAGCTGGTGTTGCAGAACTTGCCTTCTGATGAATATGATGTACAGAGCACACGTATGTGCTGGGGGGAGTGTGTGGGGGTGCATGCCCGGGCTTCCTTACCACCAAGTCCGGCTGTTTTATCTGGCAGATAGATTGTCTTCATTTCTGAAGTGAACAAATCTGATGCTGAAATCACAATTATTATGTCTTGTTTAAAGATTGCTTTTCATATGGGAATTGTTCTTACTGCAAATATAAAGTACCTTTTAGCACACTTTGTATTCCCTACATAGGTAGCTTACTTCATCTGAAGGCACCTGCAACTATTTAGAAAATTGCAGAAGCTAAGATCATTATCCTGATGCTATTATCAAAATGTTCCGTTTATGTTTATTAAAACCAATGTGAAATCTGTGTAAAAGTTTTCGGCGGGTATGATTTGAAAGGGTGTTGATATATCGTGCATTTATATTCCAAGTGTAGTGGGAATGTTAATTTCCTTACAAACTACCAAGTTGTGAGGCTGATTTGAATTTCTGAATGGGTAGTGGCCAATTTGTGGATATAAACCAGAGTTTGACAGTTCTGCAGCATGTGTAAGGATTTGCTTTCAGTACAGAGATATCAGTGTTTGATCTACTTGCACAGTACTCGCTGCATTTGAGTCACGGTGGGCTTAGTAACTGTGTCAGAAGGACTGAGCATGTGTAGAAATATGTAATCTATTTATTAGTTTCCTTTCTCCAATTTCAAGAACTATTAGTTAATCTTCTGCACCTGAACTTGCCCAATTGCAAAATGGTGTTCTGTCTGCATTTAAGAATTCACTGCTGTGCCCTATCTTACCCCCTGCTTTGTAGCCTTCTCAGACTTGAAGAGGTACTGAATTTAGATTTGTGATCTGGTAATTGTTTATGAAGGCATCTGTCTGAGTGATAGGCCCTCTGATGCTTCATCTGTAGGGCTCTGTCACTGACCTTCCCCTGCCACCTGCCTCAGTCTCTTTGTCACCATTGGGGGGCTGGGGAAAGAATTTTCTTCTAATTTTTTCTGCCCCCCCC
>NW_009260493.1:2329689-2331770 GCF_000687185.1 Egretta garzetta
CGCCCCTCGCCCTGCTTCTTTTGCCCCATTGGGGGGGTGGGGAAAGAATTTTCCACTAATTTTTTTTGCCCCCCCCCCCCCTTTTTTTTTTAAGAAATTAGATGTGCATGGGATTTTCCTTTTTTCTTAACTTCTTTAGCATGCTTGCTAAAAAATAATAATATGGGGAAAACTTAGTGTTTAACACTTGTCCTCCCCCTTTTTTAGGGGGTAGCGTTAGTTGTGTTACTAATAGGGTCTTGTAAGCTTCTACTCTAAGCTGTTACACTTAGGATTTTTTTTTTTTCCTTGAAAGCTTTGTTTGGAATTTACTTTAGGTACCTACTTAAAAAAAAAAATCTCTTCTGTAGCAGGGGTTTCTGTTGGATCTTAGTAATTTTTTACCTCTGTTGGTTACAAAATGATTTTGATTCTGCCAAGTTACTGAATCAATTTATTTGCCCTTTAAAGACCGTGTGGCCAGACCCACTGTGAAGTTCTGTTGTTGTAGCTACATAGTTAGGTTCAGGGAATTAATTGCATCCTTGACTAATAGCTGTTGTGGCAAACCCCTTTGCAGTATTTAGCTTACCATTGGGGTGGTAGTGTATCTGTGCTGGCAAAGTAACAGCCTTTGCAAGTAGCCTCTCCTGAGGGGTTTGCAGGTACGGCTGTTACGATAGAGGTAACTTGATGAGTTTTTCACGAAGTAGACTGTTCCACAATGTGTTTTGGTCACGTTTTAAAAGCACAAAGTGATCTGTGTTATGCAGGAAAGAGAGGGCTGTTGGGCTGTAGTGCAGTCCCTGGTATGGCTGGCTCTCACCGAAGGACCTGAAGTTTGAGCGTGGTTGTTTTTTGTTTGTTTGAGTAAAGAAAGAAAATCCGTTCAGAAAATCCCAGAAGGAGAGATCCTGTTTTAAAACATAATTGTAGTCATGTGTGCTGTTCCCAGTGTGGACATGGCTTAATTCACAGATTGATTGAAGTGGTATAGTGCCTTCTTTACACACGTGGTGAATTCAGCCATGGTAAGTAAATTATGTGACTTCAGGAAAGTGGTATTAGTAGAGGATTGGTGCAGGCATTCTGGATAGCTGTCTGCTGACTGCGTGATCTAAAGGTAGCTGGCTTCCCTGTTGGTTACCTTAGTTTCCCTATGTTAAAATAAGGGTAATATTTGCCTTATTTGAGTTTGATGTGCAGTTTTTAATTATGGTGTCATGCAGAGTAAGTAGGCAGCCTAAATACTTGTTACGTGTGAAGGTATCCAGTCTGCTCTTTACCGTCCTCTCTCTGGATGGGATCGGAGGCTGGGTGTTCCCAACATTGATCATGTTACTTGGTTAGCTTGTCAGACTTACTTGTTTGTAAGCAAGATACTGAAACATCAGCTCTGAAAATTCCTTTTGAAAGCACAAGGACAGGATTTGTAGTTCTTAAATTTTATTCTTTTAAAGTTGAAAATAAAGATAAGGAGGTTTGTTTTGACAGCATCAAAGGAATATGCTGGTTTATTTGCAGCCTTTGATTTGGGTGGAATGTATGGAGTTCTGCATTTTTTTTGTGTAGCAATTTATGTTGTGAATATTTTGGATATTCTCTGTTTATATGAAATGGTAGTATCAATGTCTTGCTTTCAGACATGATTTATGGAGAATAATTGTGCTTTTGTGATTTTTTTTTTTTTTTTTTTTTTTTGTTGATTCGGTGTTCTTAGTGGCTTGAAATTCCCAAGTCAAGAAAAAACGAGTTCTTTAGAGCTGTTGCTGTTTTAAGATAGTTACAGATGGTCATAGACAGAGGCTATTTAAAGAAATATTTCTGGAGAAATACAGGTAGGTACGTTCGAGGCTGCTTTAGTCGTGTACCGGCAATAGCAAAATAATTTTACTTGGCAGTTTTGCTTGCACCCAAAAGCCTGTTAACATAGAGGTAGCTTCGCGCCAGGCAGGTGACTTCAGGGCGCCCCGTGCTCGGCAGCAGGGCGAAGCGCTGGGGGTACGTCGGTGGCGGTTGGCCGGCTGCGTTCTGTTCTCCGTAGTTTTGTTGTAAACCGGAGCTTTGCTGGTCCGAGGAATGCCCAGCCTGCAGGACGGCTG
>NW_009260493.1:2332227-2334120 GCF_000687185.1 Egretta garzetta
GGGGAACGCCCGGCCCATTGCCAGCCACGGTTCCCGACTCCGTCCCGCTTCGCTGCCTTTCGAAGGAGGTTCCCCTCCCCCCCGCCCCGTGCCGCCCGCTGCCTTCGCGCCTTGGCGACAGCGCGACGCGGGGTATCCCTGCCGGTTTTCTCTCAAGTGACACTTTTCTTAGTTTTAAAACTGTCTTTTTGCTAATAAAGAGATGGGTGGGGGTCGGCCTCTTCACCCTGGTAACGGACGATAGGACGAGGGGGAATGGTTTGAAGTTGCGCCAGGGCAGGTGTAGGCTGGACAGTAGGAAAAACTTCTTCACCGAAAGGGTTGTCAGGCTCTGGAATGGGCTGCCCAGGGAGGTGGTCGAGTCTTCACCCCTGGAGGTATTTAAAAGAAGGATAGATGAGGTGCTTAGGGACATGGTTTAGTGGTGGGAGGGCAGGGTTAGGTTAACGGTTGGACTTGATGATCTTAAAGGTCTTTTCCAAGCAAAGTGATTCTGTGAGATACCGTGTATGTTATAATCTGGTTTACAATACATATTTTTTCCCTTTTCAATCCTGAAGCTGACAATGCATCACTTGGGATAGGCCCCCCCCCTCAACCTGGCACAAAAGTGCTTTTCCTGCTAACAAACTGTAGGAGCTGCTACTTCAGTGACACTTTTGGGATTTTTAACTTAGTAAAATACTCTTTTTGTTGTTGTTGAACATGTGGTATGCAAATACAGGGGGAAATAGCGCTACAAAGCATTTTGTTGTGGTTCTTTTTAAGTATTAAAAACACATTTTGCTTTTCTAATAAACCCCATAACCAGACCTTTTAATGTTTTGATATAAATAGCAATTACGCTCACTGAGATCCAACCGCAAGGAAACAAAAAACCATTTAAAATCATTCAGAAGAAAAGTTCCCAACTTAATTGAGCTCTTCCTTTAAACGGGAGGGGCTGATTGGGCAGCATCCCTAGCAAACTGTCTTGCGTTTTAGAACAGTTTTCTTGAAGTGCTCAACGTGTTGGTGTAGTTACCAGCATTTAAAAATAAAGAAAAAGACTTTTCCAAGAATTAGCTAGGGATCTGAGGGCTACCGCAGCCTAAGCTGTCGAGAGTTTTGTGCGTGAATGCTGGTGACAACCGGAACGTTTTCTGGATGGGGTGAGACCCTTAGTAAGTTTTAGGCTTGGGTATATGGGCTGGTTGTCTCATATATTGGGGTAGCATTTAGGGATTTGGTTGTTGACAAGGAACTTGCCAAACGCGGCACTTTTGAACAAGCAGCAGAGAGGGGTTGCCTGCCCCAGGAAGACTTTGAATAGCCCTCCATTCTGCCTTCTAGTTCTTCACAGCTCATTTAAATAATAATAATATGCTCTGTTATGAGGAGGAGGGTCGGGGAGGGGCCGGGTGAGTTGTTACTTTGCTAGAGTGTGGTTGGCATTATGGGAGATGCGTTCCTCTACTTTTTCTGGAGATACTGATAGTATTATGTGTCAGCTCTGTTATGGGATATGGTTGCTCAAGGCTTTTCCTCTGCATTTTTTCCTGCAGGGAGTAAGAGATTTATTTGTGGATTATTTGGTTCTGTCTCACTTCTTTCCTTCCCAGAGTTCTAGTACTTTATTTTATCCAAATGTCGTCATATTTTTTTTCTCTCCTTTGTCTTGTGATACTTCTTTTTCCCTCTGTAAATGTTATCTCCAAATTCCTATCTTTCGCACTTTCCAAATCATTGGAGTGATGGAAAAGCCATCCTTATTGCCTTCTGCCATTTTACAGTTGCGTGAGAGTGAGTAGTGTGACCGTGTATCCAGGGAGAAAATAGCTTTTGAATGACCCTAGTACCCATCCCTCCCTCTGACTTGCGTTTGCTTCTTTCTGTCCTCCAAGGAATCTGTGC
>NW_009260493.1:2334174-2343725 GCF_000687185.1 Egretta garzetta
TGTAGGCTCTTCTAAGTGACCAGAGGCCAAGTTGCGTGTTTTTTGGGTTTTGGTTTGGTTTTTGTTTTTTTTTTTAAAGCACCAAAAAACCCAACCAAGCAAGCCCCCACATCCTGACAAGACTTGCCAGTGTAATAGGAGGAATCATACAAGTAGTTATCTGTGGGTGGTGGTGCCGGGTTTTTCTGGGTTCCTCTAATGCTGATCCTCTCAGTAATAGCAGACTTAAAGAAAAGAATAGAAAAGAGGGAAACAAACAAAGAGGACAAAACCAAGCTGGAATGTAAATGTTGACATGCACAGTTTCTTTACTTCGTACCTGGCATGGCAGCTGTAATTAAAAATCTCTATTTGCCCAAAAGATATTTGAAAAGATGTCAGCATGAAATTTGAAGTGCGGTGTTGCTGTGCATGTGGAAAGTGTAGAAAAGAGAGGAACTGAGGAGAGGAAACACTTTGCGTGTAATTGTCTGTATTAAGTAGTGAATGTGATGTGCTAGATGCAGTCTGTGCAATTTTATAGCACCTGGCGTTTCATTTCATAGATTTTTTTTTTTTTTTTCCTTTTAATTCTCCCCTGAATTGGGGAGGAGGTATTGAGGAGTAGAGAGAAGCAAGCTGCCAGTGATGATTGGCTGTTATTTCACCATATCATATTTTCTTCAGGGGGGATGTAGCATGTTAAGGTGGTGAATGAAGCCTATTTAAAAAGTTAGTTAAGGTTCCATTATTCTAGGAAAATACTTTAGGAATTCAAAGAACAATAAAGGGCAATTTCTTATTGCATGGTGGTCTCCAAATTCTATTGCTTTGCCTCTAAGAAGACCTAGATGTTTATTTGCAACAATCTTGTTCCTTAAAAAAAAAGTCTCAGATTTACCTCTGATAGTTACTTGTCTTTTAGGTTTGAAAAAGCAGAAGCCTGGCTTAGCCTGTTTGTTCATTCTCTTTACTCATGCTTTTTAACATTCAGTTTAAATTTTTTCTTTGCTTGGGGTTGATGTCTTACTTGAAGAGATGGAGGAAGAAAGTAAGTTCTTTTTGTTAAAGGCTGCAGCTAGTCATGGCATCATAACAGGATGTTCAAATAATTATGATTTCTGATGACATTTTTACTTTCTTGAAGTCCTCGAACTTGCGTATGTTTTTCTGTCTTACTTAAGCAAGTTGACTCAGCCAGGGTGCCAGGAATAGGTAGAAATGTAGTTTTGCTCTCCGGAAGTGGGGTTATATATGCTATCGTAGACCAAAGGAGGCAACGAACATGACATAATAATAATAATAATAATAATAATAATGATGATAATTCCCCCCCCCCCCCCCCCCCCCAACTTCAAATCGTACCTCTCTCAAACATCACCTTTATTATGGTAAATGCAATTCTAGCTTTCTGCAGTTCCATGCTTGGGAATAAGCAGGGAATATTTCTTTAAAATTGAGTTCATTTTTTAGACATGCAAGAGAATATCCAAATGGGATTTCCTCTAAGAGGCTACTTTTTATTCTCTTGGCTTTTGAGGATCAGGGGCTGAAACAAAGAGCAAATGAGCAGGAGAAAGGTTGTAACACATAAATGTATAGGAAAATGCATTGAACTAAATGGACACATGCCTTTTGTGTAGATACCAAGCCAGAATGTCTTTGTGGAAGACTGAAGAAAACTTGAAAAATTAATTTATTTACCCCTGCATTTTTCTGTAGACTTCTGTTAGGCTCCTTGGGCACTCTTACTGAGTTTTGTGTTGCTAAAAGATCTTGCACCAAAGGGTGAGTCTAATGGTTGTATGAAGCTGATCTAAGACTTCACTTCTCTTGAAAAGCCCAGTCCCACCTTTTTATCACCTCCCTGCGGCTTCCCTTGTGTCATAAGGTGAGTCACGTCAGCTGGCTGATTTGTCCTAAAACTAAACCTGCCAAACAAACCCTGAGAACCATATCATTGATCTGATCTGACTTGCAGCACAATTTTCCCAGCACTGAGGTAAGGCAAGGGAGAGTGTGGCAAGTTCAGCTGAGGGTGGGGGACAGGGCAGGACAGCCCCTTTTGGTGGTGGTACAGGCTTGTATCAGCTTAAACTCATCATGAGACTGTATCTTGAGTGTAAAATTACTCTGTAAATAGTGACAGCTACTTGATTTCTCAACATTTCTCGGGAGTAGGGAAGCAGGGAATCATTGTTACCTCTCATTGCAGTGGCCAAATAAGCCATCAGTATCTTTGAAATACTCGATTTCAAGGGCTGGGACTCATCCTAACCATATGCATTGTAGGCATTTATACCTGATCTTTTCGTGTGGGCTTTTCTTCTCTTTGGTTGGTGTAAAGAAAAAAAAAAAAATCATTTCTTGGTGTGAATCATCTCATCCTAAAGTAGACATGTAATGCAGGTCTAATGAATCATGCTCCTGAAGTTACATGTTCTTCCCCTTGCTCTAAAGAAGGTCTAAGCCAATAAGCTCAGGTGTTGATGTCAAAGGGCAGGTGAAATTAGTTCCTTCCACTATTTATAGTGTTTTCAAATCATACAGGCAAATGACTCCAGACTTCTGTTGGGGTTCTGGACTAACCTTCCTCTCGTTATCTTGCTAATACATTAGAACTAATGGTTTTGATACCTATTTCCCATTAAGCTTGATAGATTCTTTTTTTTTTTTGTTGTCCTTTCTTATACTACCTGTTCAGAATTCTTCCTGCTCTTGCTTTTCTTTTGATACATTACATTTTTGCACGTAAGAACTGTCAGCATTTCTTTTCAAGTGTATTGGCAGACATGAGGCATACTGGTAGATTTGAAAATATCAGGATGAATTTCCAGATCAGTTGACCTTAATGCTTAGGTACGCAATTTCCGTACAGAGATGCAAACTTTCGATTTGGAAATAGGGTGGCAGTTTTCATCGCGTAGATGCTGCTTCACAGTCCATTGAAAACTCTTCACCCATTGCTGGCACTTCAGCTGCGGTGAAGTGGGCTCCTCTGGGAAGGAGCTGCTGTGGTGGTAGTCCTCCTCGCCCAGCGCTAGTGGTGGTCCCTGTGGCTCGGGGCAGCCCTCCCACCGGGTCTGTCTGTGGGGCATCATGTCATGTAGGACGGCAAACCCGATGAGCGCTTTGGCAGGGCCAAGGGGCCGTGCTGGGCACGGGGAGGAAGGAAGGGGCAGCCCAGTCAAGGGATCTCTGCCACCAAGGGAGCTGGTGTCTGTGGGAGCAAACAAGGGGTGTTTGGGGTGCTATGGGTGTATTCCAAAACCAAAGTGATGAAACCTGACGTAATGATGAGGGATGAAGCTGTTGGAAGTACTAAAGAAAACACAGGGAAGCCTATTGTGCAAAGAGCTCTTTTTCTCAATGCAATTTTTTTTACAAAACGGTTAAAGCGGAAAGAAACACATTTTGCAAAGGGGATTTACCTATGTGTCCTGCAAAATGGTTACTGTAATCCTTAATTATCTCTAGGGTCACTTAACCTTTCTTAGTAGAGTGTTTAAAATGCCCAAACAGAAGTATTATTGCTATTATTAATTTCGCTGACATCTTTGTGGCAGGGTGTCAGTGCTTTCCACTTTTTGGAGGCTGGCATAACTGGCTTGCTCCCTTTTTAAGGGATCTTTCTCACAAACAGTGACAATTTATTTGGCTTCAGCTTGGGTTTGTGAGCTCCGTATCCTCTGAAAAGTTGCTTGTTTTCAAAACATGCTGTAGTGTCTTTTGTAGTTTAATAGTTTGTATATCTTCTATGGTTCTCTTCTATATTTTGAAGTTCAACTAGTGCCATGGTTTTTAGATGCACTTTTTTCCCCCCAGTGCGTATGAAGGGAGGAGGAGGAAGCGTGGCTTCCTCAAGGTTGACTGAAATGTTTTAACTTCTATGGCAAATGAGGTGAGAATGAAATTGTCAGAAGGACAGAGACTAAATTATTGAAGCACTTGACTGTTTAAAGTAGCTGGGGATGTACTATAAAAGGTGCGAGTCTTAACAGTCAAATGTGTAAACAGCACCTTACTCTTTCCTTGTACCTGATTTCTCACCACTTGCTTTATATGATGAGAGCTTAAATCAGTGTGGGACATATCGCAGCCGTTCTCAAAGTGTTAGTTTATGATGCCTCCACCAGAAGAATAATCTATTACCATATAGGATAGTAGAGAGAAAAGCATTTGCAAGGAAGATTAATTGAAGTAATTCATCACTTTAAAATGAAGAAGGTTCATCAAACAAAAATAAAAGCTAAGTATTTTATGTGCCTCTATTGGAACTTGATAACCATTTGTTTTGCTAGAAAATGTATGTGGACTGGGCACCTAGTGCTTGTCTACACAAGGAAATTTAACGGTACAACTATGTGCTATAATTATATGCTATAATTATACCAATATAACTCCCTATGGAGACACACTTGTACCAGAATAAGAGTTTTCATGGTTTATCTTACTCTGCTTCCAAAGCACGTAAGCTTAAGTGAGAAAGGGTACTCTTATACTGGAGTAAGTTTCCATACCGAGCTAGTTATATTGGTATAATTATGCATTTTTTTCCTTCAGTGTAGACAAGTCCCCAGTGCCTTTTCAGCTTTGAACTTTAGTTAAGAATTTCTTGGTTGTGATAAGTGTCTAAGCATTTTCATAGTATATTTTTATAATGGGACTTGGGTATTTAAAACAATTACTTAGGCCAATTAACAGCTTCCTGGGTTGTGGATAACAATAGGATATAAAAAGGGATCAAAATTCACGTTCCTAGCTGCTTGGACATATCTGTGTTGGTTTTTTTTTTCCCCCTCTGTGGTTTTACAGGTACGCAGTGTACAATGCAACAAGTGGAACAGTCTGTGGCTGTCTAATGACTTCTGTGTTGGACACTTCTTGTCCCGTTTGTTATTTTTCCTCAAGTTTTGGTGTGCTATGGCTCTAATTGCATGCATCTCTATGGATCATGGAAAGAAGCTTCCGTGATGAAGTTGAAAAAAATGCTTCAAAAAATGTTAATTGTTTGGAGAATTGCTGAAATATATTGATTTTCACACAAGACAGGACCATAATTGACTTGCTAGGCACAAGTTGTACAAGGAGCAACTCAAATTGGATGCGGAGAGAGGGTGGAGGTGCTCTTACGGTATGCAAGGCAGTCAGAGTGTTGTGCAGAAGGTATGTTTGGTAGGGGTGATCTCTCCTGCCTGGTTCAGTCAGAAGTGGGTGCGTAGAGAGAGGTATTTACATGGACGGTGCTTTGATGTTGGTCATCTTCTCTGGTTCTCTTCTGCCCATTTTTCCTTTGCTACTTAGAATACAGCATGTCTCATCCTTACCTTCACGTTGCCCCCAAAATAGGAATATGTAGACGTTTCTTTACAGTATTTTTAGCAGTTTCTGCAACATCAACATAAATTCCTTAGAAACAGTTTTTCTTACGTACCTTTTTTACTTATAAAATGACAGGTTGAAAACGTACCCTTTTTTTGGTCCTCTTAATTTTCTTTTATCAATATTTCTAGTATGTTTGTACTGTTACAATGTCCATGTTGTCTCATTATGCCAGAAATTGAGGATTATGACTTCAAATGACTAGCAAATTGCAGAAACAGGAGAAGTCTTAAAATAAAACAGAGATGATGTAATAACCTCCAAATCATAGAAGAGCAAGGCTGGAAGGGACATCAAGAGGTCATTTGATCCATCCCTCTGCTCTGAGGAAGGATGAGACAGACCTAAACCATTTATGACAGATGTTGCTCTGTCCTGTAGTAGTAACAGACTGAGCAAAAAGGAATTATTTATACATACATTTTTTTTTTCTCCCCCCTCAAAGCTTTGTGCAAGCTGAACTTGGCATAGAACTGGTATGAGAGGATACGTGGATTCACACAGGATTATTTCAACTATCTGTTTCTTTTTTTCCTTTTTTTTTTTTTGAAACTTAATGTTCTCTGTCAAAATAGTCTAATGATGTTTGTAGTTTCAAGTGTAATGCTCATTTCTAATTTTAACTAGTAGTCTGTTTTTCAGGTGTATTTTGCTCTGAAATGTTTCTTTTTTTTTTTTTTTTTCCTGTTAGCTTTGTAATCAGTGTCTCATCTTCTTGGGCATTGAACAATTTAGTTCAAGAATGTGCAGCATTTCCTTTTTATCATTGACAGTATTTCTGGTGTACAGTCAGTTTCAGTTTTCCTTTTTTATTCAATTTCTTTTTCTTGTGAAAGAGCTGAGGAAAAAAACCTAGGGGTTGGAGTGTAAAGGGAGAAGGGGAAGAATATATTAAAGAAATCATAGCACTTGGCAGAAGAGCTGGGTTTAGCTGAAATGCCAGGTTAGATATGAAATGAATAATGTGGCTTTAAGAAAAGATCTTTTTTTCTTTGAAGAATAAATAGAATGTACGTTTCAGAATTTTACACATGGTGTCTGCAGCTCTTTAATCCTAAATTGAAGTTTGCAAATGAGTGTTGGATGAATAACATCTTTCTAAATTGAACAATACCTAAAATTGGAATTGCAGATATCCTGTTGCTAAAATGAGTCTTTAGGCTTGTTTGCTCTATTTTGCCTTTTAGTTATATCAGCTGAGAAACATCTGTCTTCACTGCTAAATGACCTCTTCTGACTAGGCCAAGTGATTTTGACAGAATGAACTGTCTTCAGCCCTCATCAGCTGCAGGAAGAGGCTGCTGTAAGTTGCAGCCTTGGAGAGGGAGAAAGATTAGATGTAAATATACTCAAATTGCTGTTGCCCTCAGAAATTGCTTACTTGGATGTACAGGAAAGAGTCCCCATACCTGTGCTGCTTCTGTGTTTATGAAGGCAGTAATTTCCTTCTCTTTCCATTTAATCTGATGGATAATTTTATTTCTGTTTTAGATTTGGTAATTTTAGGAAGTTGGGACTACTGTATTTTTGGGTTGTGCCCAGAGGGGGCTCATTAATCCTGGATATCCTTTCTAGCAAATAAAGGAGTTTCTTTGAGGTGCTTTTAGGAAAGCTATGTTGGTGTTTTCACATGATGGCTGATGTGGGCTCTCTTAAGGACTGGGAAATAGGAGGTGGGCATAGAAGTGGAAAGAAGCCAAGAGTTTTCAGGCAGACAGAGTTTGAAAATAATGATTTCTGCTGTGAGAGAGGGGAGAAAATCCTATGAATATGGCATGGTCAGGTTTCCTGATGTTAAATGATGTTTTTTGGATGAGAAATACCGAAGAAGTGGATCAGCTTTCCTGCTTTCGTATTTCTTAGACCAGATATGGCTCACATGTTGATTTTTAATTTAATTTTTAATGGTGTGATATTAAAAGAACATTATGATCGTATATTGAAAACACATGCCTTCTTTGTTTAGAAAATGAAAGTTCTGGATAGTAGCTATACTAAAACCTCACACTTAATTCTGAACATTCAGAATAATTTATTGCAGAGGTGTTCATACCCATGATTAATCCTACTTCCTTATTTCTGCACTTAGCCACGTGCATGTGTTGTGTGCATGTGTTTCTGTGTGCTGAGCTGCTCCAGGATGTTTCGTGGTCTGCCAGTGTCTGTGGAAGGTTTTGTCCTTTCTGGAGTGATTGCGAAAAGAGTAGTGATTGAGTGAGAAGTAGGTGAAGGCGCTAGGGTTAAACCAGAATTTGACCGAGCAAGCCATAGGGAACTATGTATTAGTATCCAGATAAGTTTTTGGAGGTCTCTTCTGTAGAGTTCCTTGGGAGTCATTCCCAAATCTCTGCAAACTTTTAAGTTTGTTTAAAACCTGTGGGTATTAGAGCTGATGATCTTTTTAAATCAGTGGAGCTTTTAATTTTTTGTTTGCTACCATTTATTTTGCTTACAAAATATGTCTGTATAAATACATATATGTTGAGCTAAAGAGTAATACCTTTTTTCTTGTAGAAATTAAAGTTTAAAGCTGAACAGATCCCTTAATACTTTGAGGTTTTGACTTGCTATGTGTGTCTCTCAGTATGGCTGCTTACATGTTAAGTACACTAATAGTTCTGTTTGGAATTACCCCATTGCAGGGTTTCCTTGCTGCGCCACCACCACCTTTAAAGGGAAATTTACAACTCCTGCAATATTTGTCCTTTTAATTCTAAAATCCAGATGAAGCATAATCCCAGGAGTGTTGTTTTGCTGTTGCAATGTAATCTTCTTCAGATGATACATGATTTAGTTGGAAACAAATTAGCAGCTATGCATGCCTAAAGAAAGCAATTTAATAAACAAGATTTTTGTAAGACCTAATCAGAATTGTAAAATGATACTTGGGAATCAGTTACATTATACAAAAGAGCTGGTGTGAATGTAGGCATGTGCGTGAATTCATGGTTTCCAATCACATGGTTCTCTCGAGCACCACAAGGGCTTTGACCCTCAGTCTACTGTTTCTTCTAATTTGTTACTTAACTGTTAAATGTTTTCAATCAATAATGAAAATTTCCAGTCATAACTGTAGCTTGTTCCAGTGATTGATTTAAAGAAAAAGAAACTAAGTTAAAATTTAGTTAAATTTTTATTTTAACTACTGAGAAAAGCTATTTTCTGAATGCTTTAAATCACCTGCTGCTGGTGAATTTTTGTTTGCTTTGCTCCTTCCCAGAAAGTTAGTTCCATGCTCCTGACAGTGTCTGTGTTGATGTGGAAGATCATTATAAATGCAAAATAATCACAGGTAGGTAGTCACCAAAATTCTGTTGCTCCAGCTCCATGATATATGGATGTCTAGCTCCAGATTCATTATCTCTATCTAGTTGACCCTTGGACTGAGCTGACACTGCTGGTATGTCTCTAACTGGGACAGTGGATTTTTATGATGTTGAAACCAACATGATACAGAGACCATTATGGAACGATGGTAAAAAAAGATGATCAGGTCAGTTTCCAGGTAGCTATTAATATTTTGCACTATTTACAACCAAGTTTTCTCAGCCTCTACAGGCAACAGTTTTAACACAGAAAATACGTTACAAGAGTAGCAGTTTCTTGGCAGTTGAAGAAGTGACAGGGCTTCTGTTATAGAGCTGAGTTTGCTTTCCAATTATCCTGATCCCAAATATATCCTTCAGGAATTCTGCATATATTGGCTCTAGCTAGGGGCTTTCTCCTGTGTTCTTATTTAATTAAGACCACTTATTACATAATGGAAAAAAATGTTAGGGTTGAACAGAGAAAATACTGGATTAATGAGTAAACTACCTGCTATGAGCTAGAAACCAAGAAGTACAGAAAGTCAGTGCTTTGCACCTTTTTTTTTTTTTCATGTCTCAGTCTGCTATTACTTGGTGTGAGTAGGATGACTGATTTTTCTCCTTTTTCTGAGCTGCTTTTCTTCCTGGTGTGGCAGAAGAATAAACTCTTAAAACTCTTTGGCCACACTGAGAAATGGTTGCCAGAACTTTCTGAACTTCCCTTAGTTGCAATCTTACATTATGGCTGTGAAAAAGGAAAACTACTAACTGCTTTTGTTTGCCTGGTGGAGTTCTCCGTTGTTATCTTGTTATGCCTCTTTATCCCAGTATGGTTTGTATGTGATTTGTAAGTGGTTTTTTTGTTCAGTTCCCCTCCTTCCC
>NW_009260493.1:2343762-2388817 GCF_000687185.1 Egretta garzetta
CGATTTTATTCATCATAAACTCTGAGACCTGCAAAAAGAGAAGAAAACTGCATTAGAGTCTTCATACCAAAGCAAATTATGCTGTACGCCTGGAAGAGAATGGCAGGGCACTTTGCAGAAAGGAGTGGAAGATAATCTTTGGCTGCATTCAGGGATGAGAGTAAGAGCTGGCGGGATAGGGGGGGAAGAGAGCCTGTGTTTTCTAGAGTATCCGCTAGATTCTAGTGTTATCTGGACTCTGATTTATTCTGGAATTGCATTCCAGTGAGGCCCATTACAAATTGCAGCAGAAGGTACAATTCAGTTTTTGAAGAGTTGTGATTTGCTTTTTTTGTAATAGTGTAATCTCAGAGCACGGCCTAGAAATCTTAAATATGTTTCATTCAGGAGTACTTGATGAAATCTAGTGCATAAGGTTGAATTTGAGAAGTTGAGGGGCTTATTTTTGGACATACCTTAG
The DNA here is from genome assembly GCF_000687185.1 of Egretta garzetta. Lineage (NCBI taxonomy): Eukaryota > Metazoa > Chordata > Aves > Pelecaniformes > Ardeidae > Egretta > Egretta garzetta. The sequence continues at coordinate 2,344,223 of NW_009260493.1, forward strand.
AAATAGGTCAGTTTCTCAAAGGCATTAGTACTGTTCCAAGTCATCTAGCAGAAACTTAAGTGGGTTTTTTGTGTGTGGTTTTTTCTTTTTCTTTCTTTTTTTTTTTTTTTTTTTAAAAAAAAAAGATGTTTCCAGACACCTCCTTTCTCCTTTTGGAGGCAGGTTTCTGGAAGTACCTTGATACAGCCTGTGATGCGATTTCTCCTTTTTAAAACCTTGCAGCTGTGGTTTCCTTCCCCCCCCCCATTAGTTTACCCATTTCTGACTCCTAGTCCTGTTTATTGTGGATAATAACTGACATCAGTCTCCCCAAAGCCTTCACGTCTTGTTCCGTGTTGAGAGTGCATATAATACTTCTTATTATGAGAGTGAAAACGCAGTCACAGAAAGGTGAAGTGTTGTGCTCGTGTTTGCATAGCAGGTCAGCTGCTGAGCCAGGAATAGAAGCCCTGTCTTATGACTCAGTGCCCTAACCGCTGGCCTGCGCCGCCTCTCCGGAGCACTGGTCTCTTCCAAGAATGTAGTAGCGATGGGGTATAGAAGTAGCTACAGCAAAGTATAGGAGCTTTGCTTCCAGCTCTGGCAGGGCTTCGAGGCTTATAGATAGCTTAAAATATGGGGGGAGAAAAGAGCTTTCTAAAGGACAAGTTCTGTAAAGTTATGGTTTGCTTTGCTCTGTTTAAAGACAAAAAAACCCAATCCAATTGAAAACAGCTTTCCAGAAGGCTGTGGATGTGGAAAAAAAAGTTCTATGTGTTTGAAAGTCAAACTCTGCTCTACAAATAACCTTAAGAGTAGCCTGTGATTAAATCTTTTGTATATTCAACAACAAACTCATTTTATGCAACCACAACTATGATAAAATTGAATTAAATGGACCTGCCTCTAAGAAAAGAGACTGAATAGCTGAGTAGCGCATTATTCAATGAATGGAAAACAGGGAGGCTGGCTGAAACGGCTGGGAAATGGTTTTAACATTCTGTCGGGCTAAAGAGCAATTCTGTGAAATCACTGTATTTGTTTCCCCCCTACCTCCCCACCCTCAATTTTTAAATAGCAGTGCTCTTCATACTGTCAGAATTCAGTGTTGTGACACCCCTACTCAAAAGTTATGACAGCAGTATAATGACAGCTACTGCCTCTTGAGAATCAATCAGGCAATTAATTTTGTAAATGAAATGCTGATTATACAAAGCTTCACATGAGAGGCCCAATGATTAAAATCAATTTAACAAATTGTTTCAGGTGGGACTTGATTAATAATTTGCCATAAATGCTGAGGATATATGACCAGCATACCTTTGTGTGTGTGTGTGCATTAATATAGAACTATATATAACGCTTGGAGTGGAAAAAATCTGCAGCTAACTGTATGTACTTCTGGCCTGTGACCTAGTTGTCGTTGCTTATACCTTTTTGTGGGTACACTGTTCTCCCCGGTGTCCATAATGTCACTTTCTCAGCTAGTGCTCTCTCCAGCAGTTAAATACCTTTAACCTCTACTTTGATTTTTGGTAATAAAGCTGAGTAACTGAGAAAGTGTATTCAGATTTGCTTGAATATTTGTTAGGTTTAGGAAGATTTTTTCTTTAAAATTTTTGAAATTTGAAGTGGGTGTGGAATTTCTTTTATTTATCCTCCCCTTGCTGGTTTTCAGGGCTTTCTGCATTTTCCCCTCCTACTCCAGTACTTCTCTGCAGGGAGCCTTCCTGCAGAGCTCCCCTCGTTCCATGCGAGGCTGCTCTCTGCTACTTGCCTGACGGATGCTATTTTTAGTACATCCTTTTCTGTCCATCTAACCCTGTGTTTGTGTAAGAGCTGTACAAAGTAGGTAAGGGAATTTTTTTTGAGTTCCAGATGGCAGCCGTGCACAGTGAGTGAAGGTGTTTACTTGTCTAGGAAGCTGAGAACCTCATTGCCAGAGAAAATAGAAAACTGGTATTCTGGGTGGGGCTTTTCTTTTTTTAACTTACAGTTTTTCTGGGTTTATGAATGGATTTTCTCTTCCTTGTTGAGCCATAGCGTTGGCTACTGAGGAGGCCTTAGGGCTGCGAGACATCCTTTGGCAAACTTAGCCCAACAGCTTTAAGATCCTATTTTTCCCTTGCTATCTGTCTTGCTCTCCTGCCGCAGGTTACTATTTTGGTAGCAGAAATGGCAGGCTTAGAACTGTGCCCATGTCGCACGTGCTCCAGTGCCAGACCTGTTGTATTGGTGCAAAACCACCCTGCGCTGACAGGTTTAAGTTCAGATGCTGGACCGCGGGTGGAAGTAGCTAAAGCATGCTCAGGATCTGGCAGCAAGTAGGAAAAGCAGCTGGAATCGATGACATACTGTATGGGTTGCAGATAGGTTTGCTAGAAAACGTCTGTAAGAACCCCTAAATTCTGCCGCACTAGAAATTACTGCTAACCTGCTGGGGAGCACTTTTGCTGGGAGACTAGAGCGTCTGCATGCCTAAGGGAAGATGTGTCCTCTGTATAGAGCATCCAAATTGGAGAAAACAAAAATGAAGACAGGAAGATAATGCCCGAGTCCTCCTGGAAGAAGTTTGGAATTAGGAAAGTAGGTTTTGGAAGAAGGCTGAGGATTTGAGCGTGATGGGGATGGATGGCACACCTTCAGTTGACTTCAGAGCAATCAGCGTTTCATAAGTCCTTGCCTATTATGTACCGTGTGAGCGCATTAAAGCAGAGTAGTCGGCTACCTGTATGTCAGTAATTGGCAGTGACAAAGGCAGTTTGAAGGGCAACAGTTCTGAGCTGTATAGCCTTGTGAACTTGTCAGAGGCATAGGATTATTTTGGCCATCAGGTGTGATAAATGGGTATAATTGCTTTTCGACGTTGTCTTAACCTTTGTGTGCACTCACAGTGGCAACACAGTTAGTTGTGTACCTTGTTAAAAACAGGTCTCGTCTCTTTGCTATGTTTATTGTGATTTGTTCTTCCAGTAGTCATTCAGGTTTATCTGTCTACAAAATAATAACTGGAGAGTGGCTGAATCACTGATCTGCTGGTTTTCAGCTTGTGTTAAAGAGGGCCCAGAAGAAAACTGGAAACCAGGCATATAAATGTCCTTCTCCACCCCACCCCACCCCCCAGGACACTTGCTTCTATAATTATTTGTAAATGTTCTGCTGGAGAAGTAGTTGATTTTTGGTCAGGAATAGCTTTGACTTTCTCCCCTTCCCCTTTTTAATGATATATTTTTCTGGTTTGAGAGGGAAATTATCTTTCCAATGTCTCCCTGCAGATGAAATCAGACAGTATGCAAAGCCTTTAAGACAAGGAAAATTGATATTATTGTTAACTCTCTGCTAGTATATGCTTCTTCATTCACTGGATTTTCCTTCATCATAGGCTTGTGTTGAACTTGGCTCTTTGTTTTTGCTTACTTCTTGTTGTATTTGTGCAACTGACTTGGTGGGTTTTTTTTTAAGCTTTAGTAAAGCACAGACAGTAGACTTCCTATTTCAAAAAAATAGGAAGCATGTTTGCCAGTCACCTCTCAGATTTTAATATTGATGTGAGTCAGATTTTAATGCTGTACATTAATACTTTTTTAATAGTTGTTTGCATCTTAAATGGGTATTTAAAACATGTGTAATGAGAGTTGTGTTTTGATACTCACGCTTTTGTTGTGTAAAAACGTTGGCTGAGGAGTCCTTGTACATGTTCATACAAATGATGGCATTATCTAGGAATGGATTATCTTTTCCCCAGTTTCGTCCTCATGCCAGCTGTGTCATTGTATTATAGTGAATACTTGTGATTATCTCTAGCGATAAATTTGTAACTTGGTGCCTGACCTAGAGCTGAGAGCTCCATGCCCGTCTTTCTTGGAATGTCGGTAGCTGATTGTCAGCTGTCTTTATTATGAGGTTTCAAGGCTTTGTTATTAATAAAGAGGCTTTTTTTTTTTTTTTTTTTTAATACGGAGACAGAAGCTTTGGCTGCAGATCAATGAATAAACAAAGAGTTATTGTATTCAGTAGCTCTAGGAGTTTGAGGGCAAGCCTACTTGAAAGTGTTGAGTTCATGTTTTGTTATAGGCGCAAATGATGTAGCATTAGTTGTTAGGACGCGCTGTGGCTTATAGTCCCTTGAAATTGTAGCATTTGTTGTTGTCAGCCAAACCAGTGCTTCTTTCAATGTTTTTGTTTAAACAAACAAAAAAGCACACTTTCACTTGAGTAGTTATATCTCCTGCAAATACTCTTGTCTTGTAGCAAATGGCTCTGCCTGCCTTGTGCAAGAGCTCTCTCGTCACATCTGAATCCCACTGCGACCTTTGTAAAGTGTCTCCCACTCCTCTCTGCCTTGAGACTTTAGTGGTGGGGATCTTTGTGGCATCCTTAAAGTTACATTTTGGGACTGTGACCAGTGTTGCTCATATTCATTAATGTCTTTCAAACAATGATTTTTGGTGTTAGAAGTGAAACATATATTGGTAACTTAATAGCGGTTATATAATGCATGCATAACATCAGTAATGTCCCAAAAGGAAGAGCTGATACATCTTGGTCAGGCTGCTGCTCAAGTTACTCTAGCATGCACCCTGCTTCAGATCTGACTGGAGACGAGATGCCTGGGAAAACACCAGTGAAATGATGAGAGAAAATGGTAGGGGTTTTTTTCCTCTCACTTTAGAAAAGGTAAAATTGAATCTCCACGTACTTTCAGGGTGAGGTGATTTATTTATTTGTTTTGACTAGGAGGAGAGCAGAAGTGGTGGTGATACTGAGTTTACAAGTGGGTGTAGAATGTTAATTTTTCCACTTCTGCTTATAGCAGGGATGCTGCATTTATGCATTCTTCTACACAAAACATTGAAAAAAGGAGCAGGTAACAGAATAAGGTTCTCAGTTACTATTTGCAGGCAGTGTAGGCTTTTCTGCATCCTACCTTAATGGTTGCACTGTCAATCTAAAGACCAGAAGTGAAACCTTGGCCCTATTGAAATCATTAGCAAACCTTTCATTGGGTGTTTTAATGCGCTCACAAGGTACGTGACTGGCAAGGACTTCTATGAAATGCTGTGTTCTTCCAAAGCCTGATAGTACCTGCGCAAATGAATCTGATACTGACACAAGATAGGCACTATAATAAAGGGGTTATAAATTATAATATTACTGTAGACTGAAGCAAAGAACAAGACTGAGATATTTCGAGGAACTGCAGATCTATGCAAAGTTTAAATGAAATGCAGCAAGTTGAAGAAGAGGTGCAGAATCGGAAGCAAAAGGCCGAATCCATTCAGGCTTGCCTGGCAGAATATGGTAGTAAAAATAGCAGGAGCAAACACTAGCTAAATTGGTCAAATGGTAATGTGTATATTGGGAGCAAAATAGCACTAGAGGAAAAATTGGACCCCTCTATAAAGGAAGGTGAAGGAAATAAAGGGGTATTGATGACTGCAATGAAACTAAAATAAAACTTAAAAAGTAATTAAAACACCATGTAATAGGATTAAGTAAAGGCATGGGAGATGCCATCATCTGTTCATGGTCATACATGCCCAATGGGTTTTAGAATGCGATGCGGTTAGAACAGTGCTGTCATTTTCGGTAAGTGTTGGGGAGAAGGTGTGGAGGGGTTGGTTGTTGAGCCCTGCAACATGAAGAGGTTGATACTTGTCATAATCATCCTGTTACCCAAAACTTGTTTTTGAAAACTGTTGGAACTGATGTTAAAAAAAAATACTTGAACTTAATAAATGTTAAAGGAACCTTTTGCATAAGATTATAATACGTATTTCTCCACTAACAACTCCTTTTAAATAACTTTTCAAAATGTGTGGATGAAAAAAAGTCTTGCTATAAAAATGAAACTTTAAAAGAATGCTAAAGCTGAAAACCATGCATGCGTTAAAGTTGGAAAAAGTTATAATTAAATTTTTACCTCCACTGTATGGGACGCATAGTACTGGGTGAGCAGCTGGTTATTCTTTCTGTTAAGTGTATGGCTCCAGGTCTTTCTCACCGTATGCTGTTCTGAAGACAAAATTTGTTCTTCCATTAGAGTTTTCTATGGTATTGATCACGGTTGTATTAAATTCTCAGATCACCTTTCTGGTGAATAGATAATTTTTTTTTTTTTTTTTTTTTTTTTTTAATTCATGCAGTTGGGAAACTGAGGCATTGCTGTAGGAAGTTTGAATGGCCTGTTTATGCTGGCTTTAGGTTAAATTTTCTGGAACATCGTACAGCTTCCGAAAACACTTTCAAAGCGCATCTCTCATCAAATTCAAAAGTAGTTGTAGGTACACAGCATTTTCTGCAGTTTAAGTACCATGATTTCCATGTAGACTCCAGTTCTGCCTGAGCAGCGTATAGCTACCATAATGGTAAGACCATCTTCTGCTTCATTTGCTACCCATACGGTAAGCGAAGCATTCGGTGCTGTAGCACACAACAGCCCCTTCACTGCGCTGCCGTTGGCTGGTCCCTAGAGCAGGCACATCCACTGCCTGTGAGGACAAGAGTGTGACTGTGTATTTTAAGACTGATACGGTTATATCTGTGAAGGAGACACGTGTAACGTTGCAAGGGCAGACTTAATTCCAACAGCTCTTAGCTTCTGCAATGGTAATGTTTCTTAAACCTGGGGAAGAGCTAGCTATTTGGTTTTGTTTTGCCTTGCAGAAGTGTGTTGGCAGCCACCAAGTCACTGGTAGGTGTCTTTGACCTTCACCTGCACTGCACAGACAATTGGGATCTGGTCTGAAGGGAGTCAGGAATAGCAGTGGTGAGTTGCCACCCTCTATAGGGACCGGCCAGCATGTGGGATGAGATGCGCTCCCTCACTGGGTCTGTCCTAAAGGTGATCAGAGTGCTCTTCTGTGCCGTTTGCTCTTTCCCCGAGACCTTGGAGGGAGGAGGCAACAGGCGGCACTGACAGCCAGGGTGAGGTCTCTCTGGGTTGTCCCCGTAACTTGCCTGCGGGTATTTACCGCTCTCTGTCTAGCCCTCTCATTTGTGGTATCTCCAGTCCTGGATGCACTGGTGCCTCAGCTGCAGCGTCCACAGCGAATTGTGAGTACGCCCGGGTCCCTTGTTAACTGTGCCCTGTGCCCTCAGCCCCTTCGGTTTCAGCATTGCTGAATTGTGAGTACGCCCGGGTCCCTTGTTACCTGTGCCCTCAGCCCCTTCGGTTTCAGCATTGCGTGGGTGACCGACAGACTGGAGTTACAGCAATACTGCAGGGTCTTTATCCCGCCTCCTTCCCAAAGTGGAGGGATGTCATCTGAGGGAAGGAGCAGCAGCTCTCCTGGGGAGGACAAAAGAAGCAGCAAAGAGCCAGCAGGCTGCTGAGAAGAAGGGAAGGAAGGACCAAGTGGTGGCAGGGAGGCTCACTCTATACATGCCCCCCATGCCTCCCGCATCACTTGGAGATCACTAGTCCAGAGGACAGAGACTCTTCGGCCTGTATCCATGTCAACTCCTGGCCTTCTTCCCTCCTCCTCCCTTAAACTCTTCCTGCCTCGCTTCTGTCTCTGCTGCTTTTTTTTTAAACCCATTGTCCCTCTTTCTTTGTCCGGGAAATTTGAGGCTGCCTCCCTACACCTCGTAACTCCTCTTACAAAGTCTGGCCGTGCCGCACGCGTGCTCCCATTTCTTCCTCCCGTGCTGCCTGGTGACATTGAGGTGCTCACTCTCTCGACAGGGACGCATGCCTCGCCTCCTGAATGCCCAATGTCACCCTGGCAAATTAACATTCTCTGCCCCAAAGCATGGTATTCAAGAGGTATTTTTAAGTGTTTTATGTAAGAACATAAACGATGTATTTTTCTGTGACCTCATTCTAAGACATAGCTGAACTGTTTCTGCTGAACTTTCCAGAGAATTTCAGCCTCAGGCATACATATGGCCTGGAAAATTTCAGCCTAAATGCTTGAAGTTTGGCAAAGTTTATATGCACCTGAAAGTAGTCTTAATAATGGAAAGTGTCAGACTGTTTTAGCTGTGTAGCTATCTGCATTGTTTATAATTATATTTAAGTATTGGATGTGGAACAGAAGATACTACACTCAGAATTAATTAAAATTGAATTTTGAGTAAATGTTGTTATTGGAGTCGAGACCTGGAAATAATACTATGGAATACGAGATGGTGGCAATGAACAGTGCTGTTGGGCTTCGTGAGAATCTCGTGAAGGAAACTCAAGATTTGCTTTGAACGAGGATTTATATTTGCGAAGATGAATCAGACAGATAATACACAGAATGAGTATTAAAACACAGAAATAAACATAGATAAACTTATTTTGGTCTATAGCAGGAAACTTAAGTTGTCCCCTGGGACCCTGTAAGAAGGAATCTCTAGTTTGTCTGCCGAACATTTATGTTTGTGTTGTTTTTAGTTAACAGTGTGGTGAGAGTACATGATGGCCTTAAAAAAAAAAAAAAGTTGTTATGGGTCAGGTGGCCTGAAGTGGTTGGGGAACCATTGATTTTGAAAAGTATGAAATATAAATAGTATATTACCCAGGGATATTTAGTGGTGAAAAATAGAAACTTCTAATCTGGCCACAAAGAAGCCAAATAATAAAGGGAAAAGTGCTGAGTAATAGTCACCCAAAATCAGAAGTGAATGTGCAATTTGCTATGGTGGCAAAAAAGGGCAGTCCTCTTTTGAAGTGAATGGAGGCGTTGTGTGTGGGGGAGGAGGTGGTTATCATTTCCACCTCCTCAGGTGTAGTGTGTCCACGTTTGGAATGCTTCATTCAGCTTGGTTGGCGTTCTTGGCAGATCAGTATTGGCAGGGGTGGGGAGAGCCAGTGAAAAAAGTGAGGTTTGGGTTTTTTACTGGTAAGAAGGAAGGAGTGAGAACAACTTAAATAGTTCTTTAAGCAGTGACTGCTTTGGAGGGCACTGATTTCCTGTGTATAGGGGGGGAAAAAAGCCATAGTGTGTTAGTAGTACAAACAGGGATGGGGGGGGGAGGGGGGGAATGTAATCTATTGTCATAATAACTATTACATCAGAGTATAATAGCCCAAAAAGGACTTGTGGAAGCCGTGTTATGTAGGAGGCTTTAAAATGAAACTGGTCAACAGTACAGTGTAGGAAAACATGACCAAAATGTGCTGTGGGAAGGAGTCCTGTTCCTGGTGGGAGAGTGGGCTTGGGAGGGTGAATTAAAAGGTCTTTTTCCTGGGAGAAGGTGTGGGGGATATGTCTCTTTCATGAAGATGAGATCATGGTAGGCTTTTTAAAAGCTTCCCCCCCTTTCTTCCGTGAATATAACCAGCACTCAGGAATTAAAAAATGGATGTCATATTAACAATACAGTACTGTGCTTGACAAAATACAATATTTTTTCTGGTTCAGTTAGTCCTCAGTAATAAAACATGAGAGTAATACCACACAATGGTTGACACCCGTCCTGAAACTGTTACGGTGCTTGGTAAGTGCTGCCAAAAAGTCTAAAAATAAAACTTCCCTCCCTTGCCTCCCCTCCCCCTCCATCAGTGATTGCAGTTTGGATTTTCTAAGGTCTATTAAGGAGGCAAATAAACTTTCATGTAATATGTGGGTTATGACTTGCCTTTTGATCTGGAAACTTATTAATGCACATGATAGCAGTATGAAAACGCTGAAATACAGTGTTCTGTATGCATTGCAGTGCTTGGAAACTTGATTTTCTTCCCACTTTCCCTTTTTTCAAGGTAAGAAAACAGATGTTTTCTCAAGGTTAAATGGCTTGTCCACCACTTATGTCTCTCTTGATAGGCGTGGTTTTATTTATGTTTAAACATTAAAGTCAGTGATGCTAATCACTTTACAATAGTATACTTAATTATTTCTTAGGCTGAAATTTATTGGGCAGTTTTTCTACTTTTTCTGTAGGTAAGAGGCGACCTTAAGTTCGAGTGCAAAGTTACAGTTTTTGTTTTTTTTAAATGCAGTGGAAGTCCCAAACTCACCGTTCAAAAGCTCATCTAATTAATACAAGAACCAGCATATGGTACTTTGCCTGTTTGTACGTCAAGTCAATATTTGCTTTATTAAAGCACTGAGAAAACGCGTGTATCGTTTGCCCGCGGTAAAGCATGACTATTCTGACCTTTTTCTTCCCACATCTTGAAGTGCTTCTCCGCTTGTGTTTAACAACAGGGCAGTCCAATGGATCCGATGGTCATGAAGAGACCTCAGTTGTACGGCATGGGCAATCCCCCCCACTCTCAGCCGCAGCAGAGCAGCCCCTACCCCGGGCAGTCCTACGGCCCTCCTGGCCCCCAGCGCTATCCCGTGGGAATGCAGGGCCGAGCCCCGGCAGCCATGGGAGGAATGCAGTATCCACAGCAACAGGTTTGTGGAGAATTTTTCTGTGTTGCTTTGGTTTCCCTCCTCTCCTCCTCTTCCCTTCTGGCATGGTGGTAACACAGAGGGTGCAAGGGGGGAGAAAGAAAAAAAAAAAAATCAGAAGTAAGTGTGTCTTGTGCAGAAGGAGGGTGAAGGACTGTTTCAAAAGTAAATGAGTTACATGTTGAGGGCCTGAACGTTTTCTGGAACCCCATACAGTCAGGAAAAAAGTTTACTTTGTTGCTGGTATCTCTTTGGACAGAGAAGTATGTCAAACGCCATCAGTTTTCTTTTTCTTCCCAGTTGACATTATTTAGCCTTGAATATTTTTTTTCTCTTTCTCTCTGGCTGAGGTACGTTTAAATGCAAGATGAAAACCTAGAGCTGACATCAGTGCAGCACGACTAGGGTTGTCCAGTGCATACAAAACTGTTATGTATTTACATCAGCTGTTTGTTGTGGATCCCTCCCCGCTCCCCCTTTTGGTAGGAGCCTGTAGCTTTTCCTGTTTTTTTCCCTTTACCAGCTCTTTAAAGTCAGTATTTATTTTTTTTTTTCTCCTCTATCAGAGGACATAGAAATGTAACAATCTCCTTTTATCTACTCGGATTTCACCGTTGATGGTCACCTCTTTTGCCTTTTCACTACCCTTTTAAAGAAGGTTAATTCTGATGTTCCTACCATATACTAAGGAAGATGTGGTAGTTTTCTAGAGGGGGGATAAACCAAGGTTATCCAGAAGTTATGTTTTGCTAAATTTTTTAAAAATTAGGATTAGGATTGTGAGTGTATGCAATGGGAGCTCTATACTTTGTTGTGAGCGCAACAAAGTATTACCTTGATCATTAATGGGAAAGGACATTTGTTTTGTGCAACTGACTAGTTGCAGATCAGCTTCTTTCTATGTCATTTATTGTTAAATACAGAGGAGAAAAGAAAACTTTCGACTCCAGGCAGATAGGTGCCTGGTTAATTCTAGTTATCACCCATCTACTAGGACAGGATGTTCATCAGGTGTTTAATTAAGTAACAGTTTCAAATACACTAGTTGGGTGAATAGTACCTTTATCAACAGCTTTCGTTTTTTATTCTTTTCTGTTGTTAAATAGATGCTTACTTGCAAAGAAGAGATCGATTAGTTTAGAAACATCAAACAGTATGTTTGGTTACTAGCTTCAGACAGCAAAGCATTTTGTCAGTTGTAAAAGGAGGCGAAATGGGAAAAAGGCGTCTTTATTTTTCTCTGTGTGTCTGTAGCCAGAATGAAGTTATTAAAACATATTTTTAATTTTAAAATGAGTTATTCTGCGTTGTGTGGAGATGAGTGTTGAATTTTCACTTCATTTGCTAATTGCTTGATAATTGTAGATTACCCGTCAGCAGGCTGTGACCTGGCACAGTGATTGGCTGCCGGCCCTATCCATCTTCTCACAGCATTAATATAATTGGCTGAGCAGCAGCACAGTTCTGAGCGCTAATGCTCTTTGGGGAAAAAGTGAGAGGATAATTATGACATTGAATTTTTATTGAACGGACATCACCACCTAGGCATGATTTTGTTTTGGACGGCCTCCAAAGCTTCGTGTGTTTGGTTTGTGAACCTCTAATGATCTGAATCCAGTTCTTTTCATATTGCTCATATATTACAGGTTTGTAAATTGAATTGCCAACTTACCAGCTGAGTGGTATGTTGTCTTTGGCACAGGATGCCACAGTTTGATTCCTGGCTGGATTTTTACTCCTGTGACATGAATATTAAATAAGGAGAGCCTAGCTACGCTTGTTAGAATTGGCTGTGTAGCATGTACCTACTTCTAGATATAATATATATAAAATAAATAATATTGCCAGAAGTTTCAGAAGGTGAATCTCAGCACTTTCTGGAAATTGGAATCCTTTACAGTGTCACATTGAATTTATCAAAAGCGCGAGGCAATTCCGAAAACCTGATTGGTTAAAAACTCCTGGGCCTTAAACACATACAGTGCTCAGATTCAAGTAGTGTGCAGAGAGAGCACTGGGTGGATGGGTTATGAGGGTGGAAGTGCCACGCTGTAGGAAGGGTGGGAAACGTTCATGGGGGAGGTTGTTCTTATTTTAAGTTGTCGTCTGCTGTTGCCCAAAGATAGCCGAGGGTGTCAGTTCTATTTCCTTGGATGAAATGAGAAGGCTTTTTGTTAGGCTGTGAAGATTTTTGAATTTTGAAGATGACCTTGAAATGTTAAGTCTGGCTCTTTGTCAGCGAGTGTTGTGGCTTGAGGTTAGAACTATGGGACTTGACAGATTTTAACTTGCAGGCTCTGCTGCAGGATGCTGCAGATGAAGAAATAAAGATGAAAAACAACACCCTAAAGATCCAGCTAAAATTAATGGAAATGGTAGAAATGAAGATAATTGCCTAGATGTAGGTAGCTGGTCTATGTCAAGTTGCAGCAAAGAATAGCATGTTCCAGACTGCAGCCCAGAGGTGAAGGAGAGAGCTCATGGGAAGGAAGGCCTCTGGCATAAGCAGTGAAAGATTAAAGAGGATGAAAAAGATGAAATGTATCAGGTGCAGTCATTCTGCAGCATGGGTGTCAAGCGTAGCCTGCTGACCTGTTGAAAAAGTGGTATCTGCATAATGCTGCAGACTGTCTCTTGCAACTGCTCTTTGGTCTAGGCATGCTTGATGCCAAACAGGAAGGTGCAAATAAACCCCCAGATTTTCTTTACGTTCTGTGTGGAAATCACAGGAGGTTGAGGAGAGTATGGGAAGTATGGGATATGTTTTGTGACGTGGCTGCAAAGGATGCTGTGAAGAGAGAAACCAGATCTCCTAAGCCTTTGAGCTTGGAACCCATCTCTCATGAGTTATCGATGACAAGGCCCAGAACAAAACACTAAGCCTTATATAAGGGGCTAAATTTGAAATGCAGACAATCTTTTTGCATTACTCACTAATATAACTAAAGAAAAAGGGGTTTGAAATACATATGTAGGCATGTAGGAAAGAGAGGTAAAACGGTGATGAAGCTAATGGTAACCTGAGGTTTTCTTCTCCCAATGCTTGACTACAGAGATCCAGATTTATCATGTGACGATGGGCGATAGCTTGTTGCGACAAAATTTGAAGAATGCTGCAGCGTTTTGTCAAATTTTAAGGGTGTGTCCAGTTAACTCAGTGTGAGTCAAATATATAATGCATTTGGCCTGATTTGCGTAAAATTGTTTTAATGGGTTAGGAGATTAAAAACCAAATTATTCTGCACCTGTATAAAAGGGGAAGTATAAGAAAGGAAGGTGTTACTAAGAGTTGTATACTTAATTTACAGGATTGCAGATTTGACAGTTATGTCTCTTGTCAGTGGGCATAAATATTTATGGTGAAATAATTACTTACAAAGAGATTTTTATGTTGTTAGGAAACTTTCGGGGTTTTGTCTCTTTCCTGTCCTATTTCAGTGGGAGCGGAGGGGAAGGAGGCGAGGGAAAGCTGTGAGCAAGCTGACCTGTGCCTATGTTGTCAGTTTTCAACATGGTTGAAACACAAGTTGCAGCAAGGCCAGTGTTTGCATCCCAAGGCTTTAAAATGGTGGTCTTGCATGTAAATCTTAATACTGCTATCTCATGTACTCTCTCTCTTGGTTTGCATGGGATGAATGTAATTTTGGGATTACTAGCACTCCTCACCCAGGACTTCAGGGAGATCGCAGTATGTATATAAAAACAGAAAGCTGAAAAACATACTTTCAGGTTTAACTTTCTGATTCTAATCTCTTAGATATTTCTTGGAATTACAAAGAGGTGATGTCAAAATTGAAAATCCTAATATCCAGGGATACTTCACACCTGAAAACTTCAGGCTTGATTTTGCAATATATTTCACTATAGTGTGAGTTATAAGATCTGATTGTAAAGACAATAACTTCCTTTTCATTTAACTTCTTTCTCCCCTCCCCACCCTCCCAGCATTTTGGACCTCAAGCAAGCAAGTGATGATGCCCTAAGCGTTTTCTGGCTTTGGTTCGGTGGCCCTGTCGATGTGTTTCTGTGCTTTAGTGCTGTAGGAAAGCCTTCTGCTACTTCATAAAAACATTTTTGCTAAAACTAGAAATACCTCTGAGTACCTATTAAAATACGTTTTTTCTGCCATTGTCTGATGGTGTTGCTTTTTCATGTTAATAGCATGTAATACTTTATCTTGGGCTGAGTTTCATTGAGGTTAAAAATCAGCTCCTTGAAATACCTACATATAGGTTTTGGAAGTTTTCAGCAAAGTCTGAAGGCTTGAATTTATGAACATGTTTGAAAGAATTGAATGGTGTGATGTGCCTTTTTAATCAGATGATCATTGCCTAATTGATTTTTTTAGGATGCATTAAAATTCCTTGTGTACTTGATGGACTGGAACAACAACTTACTGTGTAAATAGGATCGTGTTGCTATAATGCGTAGTAAATTCTTCATGAAAGATAGCTGTGTGGATATGTACAATAGCCATTCCTAACAGCTGTTTAAAATGGAGTATTTCAATACTTTTTTGTTTCAGTATTGATCGTGCGTAGTGCCTTGAGCCTCCTTGCAGTCAGTCAGTTATGAGGCTTGGGCCTCTGTCTATTCTTTCTGCCTCTTATAGTATAGGAATACTATAAGATGAAAGGGTGCTAATCACTTGTCCCTTTAACATTTTTTATATTCTTGATTTGCAGAATTTAAATATAAGTGTTGTCAGTGTCCTCATTGTTTTAAGAATGGAACTGTAGATATTCAGAGAAACATTTTTCTTTTTTTTTTCCTTTTTTTTAATGTACAGATTATTTTGAGGATTAAGGACAATGTGCTGCTTGCCTTTTTTTTTTTTTTTTTTTTTTTTTTTTTTAAAGTCTTATGTGGCAGGTTTTGACTGGGAGTAACTTTTTTTTTAAAGGGACAGAGGAGTTGTAGAACCTCTGGGAATGTGCATCAAGGATTTATTGTAATGGAAACTGCAAGTCAACCAGAACTATAGCAGCACCAATGTGATTACCTCATTTAGGAAAGGGTTTACAGTGCTCGTATTGGGTAATGTCCCAGATTGGAAATGTCGAGTTTACGCCAAGGAAATCAATTGGCTGTTGGCTTGGCAGGTAAGAGTTTTAAAGATAGCAAACACAAATGTGTTTACTACTGGGTGCCTGGTTGTGTGTCTGTGTTACTTTCTGAAATAATTTTAATTCTAGAAGACTGAAGTATGCCAAGAAAGTGAGGCTTACTGTCATGTTTTGCTCTGAACCATTAACTTTAAAATGTGGTGCATGTATACAGCTAATACTAGTCAAGTGATGCATTTGTTGTCTTCTGTGTGTGTAATTGCCCTCACCAGCTAGAGAATATTGAATAGATTGCAGCTTTTTGCGCTCCTAAGCAGCTTTTAGCACAGTTGATGTTAGTATTGGTTAGTATAGGGAATAGACACAAAAATAAGCAGGGTTTATTTATTTTGCAAGAACAGGAATGAATCAATATGCTTGAATCTCAGAAACAACCAGCGGAGGACAAAACACTGAGATGTGCTGTTTTTTCTTAAAGATTGATAGATGCATTTCATACCCATAAAAAGGGAGTGTGAAGCTTTGATCAGCATGTGCTTCAGAAGTACGTGTTTCCAGATTTTTGTTTGATTTGCCTTGGGGTTTTGGGTGGGGAGGTGGGGGGGTATTGTTTTTCTTTTGGTTTTGGGAGGGTTTTTTTGTGTGTTTCTTATTTTGGGTGTTTGTTTATTTTGTTTTGCTTTTTTTCCTGGGCATTTATTTGGAGCTCTTACTAGTAGATTATGAACCTTCTTAGTAATTCCTGGAAAGCAGAAAGTTGAAACTCTTAAAGATGAATCTTTTCCCAACTTCCTTTTCTATTAAAAACATGTCAATACTTTGAATTAAAATAATTCCTCAGTAAAATTTTATTTAAATGATATATCCACCATCCTGTTGAACTGCTATAAACTTCCAGCAAAAAAAAAAAAAAAAATCAATAAAATAAGTAGAAGAAATACTTCCTGGAGAGTGTAAAGTTTGAATCCTTCCTTTTTTATGAATCAGAAAAAAGGATGAGAAGTCACAGCTATTTGTCTTCCTTGTAAGGTCATCTTAAAGAATGGATCTTTTGGTAGTCAAGTGTTAATAATTACAAAGAAAAGTTGCTGTTCTTTGTCATGTAAAGAAATGGGATTTTTAAATTTTAGATTTAGGAAAATGCTAAATACTGTGCTTGTGCAGACTGTAGGAAAATGTTTAGCATGGTTCTTTCTTTTTGGCATACTAAGCCTCATTGACTAAATTGAAAAAAAGCCTGCTACTTTAGTTCATGGCAGGATAAGGCTTTATGTTGTATTGTCTCCTTCAGAATTATCCCTTCTATTGAGTGTAATTTACTCTATAGAGGGAGGTGAGCACAGATTACAGATAATCACAGAATCAAATTTGACATAAGTTTGGGGGTCTTTATGGTGGCTTAGCTCTTCATCTTAATGCTGGTCATCTGAGACTGTTTACTGAAGAAAATCCTTAAAGTAGCGGAATTGCATTATTATGGTAAATAGAAACATTTCAGTAGCTTCTATCATTCCTTTGAAACTGTGCGAAAAAAATGTAGGTTGAAAAGGAAAAAAAACCCTGATCCTTCAGCTCGTGAGAGAAAGCTTGGAAATGAGACAGGGTCGACATTTTTATCTGTTCAATTACTATCTACTGATGTTCAGTAAATGCTAATTTTTACATCCATCCTGGAGTAAATGGCAGTCTACATTTGTGCAGAAAGCGCATAAGAATCATCAACGTACTATGGCAAATAAAATATATTTTCGTTACTGCTAAATGATTGTACTTCAGTTGGAATATTTAATAGCTGTAGTCACATTCGTTATTCTGCTTGGAAGCGGGGGCATGAGAGAGGAAAACAGGCAAACCCTGTGCGTCAGTGTTCTGAAAAAAAAGTTGCTGTTAAGGAAGCAGCAGTTATTTTGTTGTTGAGAACTGGGTTTGCTAGCAGTATTAATGGTCAGTCTACGCTGGAGTTAGGTAGGAATTAGATTTTGGCTATCAGAAGTGGAGAACAGAAGGCCCTTTGCTGCTCCACTAGGAAGATACAAAATCATTTCCTTACAAACAGCTCATTTTACATGGCAGCAGGAGACATCAGTTTATTTACATTTGAAGTAAAATAAGCATCTTGCTTTAAGAAAAGGCTGCTGCATTACTCTATTCAACAGCTGCCATATAATGACTGTGCCAGGAGGGTTTTAAAGTGTAGGTAAGGAATAATTAACTGTTACTCCTAATATTATAGGCATAGTAGTTTTCTGCTAATAATATTCATCAAAGAATAATTGCGCTCCAAACTACTGAAATGACATCCAGACCCATCATGAGCATGCACATTAAGATTTTTGTAATCGTACTTTCTGTAATGTCCCCGGGGGGCAACTCAGCATTTTTCTGAAGTCCTGGTCTGTTTCTCAGAAGATACTATCAATTGTCCGTAAATTTGAACTTGCTCAGAGGAAGCAAGGGAGGCAATAGAATTTGCTTTTTTTAAAAAACAGGGAGTGTGTTTCCCACAGCTGAAAATAGGACTGAAGATAAGGTGAAACCTGCCTGAAATCATTGGGAAATTTGCTATGACTTCAAGCAGAGCTATGATTTCACTTGGGGGCCACGTTGTTGGGGTTGGGTGGCTTGTCTTTAATTGATAGCAGCGTAGGCAGAAACAGCCCTCCCAAGTCAATTGAAGAGAATTTCCGAATGAGACAGGTCAGTACCCGTCGCTTTGGTGACCCTGGGACAGAGTCAGGTCGATTGCTTCCTGGAACAATAGACCTTTCAAGGAACATCTGATGTTTCAGTAGCTCAAGGTTAGACTCCTGTTGCTACCAGCAGCTTTTTTTTTTTTTCTTCTTAAAAAAGCTAAGATTATGTTAGGTTTAGTTTCAGCAAAATTTAAGTAAAAATTAGTTTCCCAGTATCATAGTAAGTACTGCAAAAAAAATCAAAAGCATTTTCCACATCTTCTTTATGTATTCAGTCTTAAATGACATGGGTCCCGTGCCATATAATCAAAGCTTGCTCAGCAACCTGCTCCAGTTCTGTGTTTTATCACCTAAAACATCAAGACTTTTGTGGGAGTAAATGAGTTATAAAATCTTTTAAAAAAAAAAAAAAGTGTAAGTATGTTTACAACTATTAACATTCTCTGTAGGTAATTTTTTTCTAAAACTTATGTTTGTTTATGCATTGCATTGCTCCTTATAACTATACTAACTGGGGGCATATAAAGATCCTAATGTAAATACTTCAAGCTTTTGGTGTTTTGTTGCTCTTCAAGGCAGATGAAAGAAAGATTTAAGAACTTAAGAAACAACTTAAAGCTACAGCTCATTTAATTTTTTAGGCTTCTATTCTTCTACTTTTCGTGATTTTGGGGTGCTTCTCTGTTACTTGTGCTTCTTACTCATTGCTTTGCCTAAAATAGAACAAATGTGTTAAATGCTTGCATCCTTGCTGGTAGGTATTGGATCTCTGAATCTTACAATGTCTTTGGAGGGTGGGGAAGAAGAGCAAGGAGAAAATAAGTGTCTGGTTTTTTTATTTGTATGCTCCATCCTTTTCCTCCTCTTCTGAACGTTGTTTCTTAGTAATGCTTTTTGCATTTGTGTGTTAAGAACAAGACATGTAACAGCTAATAAACAATCTAGTGACTGGACAATATTAGAAAGCATATTTTAATCTTATCTTCAAATACACCTTTTGGAAAGTCAGTGAATTTGGCTTTGGTATATACGTCAAAGGGACAAATTACACTTACTATTACTTTGTTTCACAGAACCGTGATGAAGAGATTTCTGTGTATTTCTTGGCAAACTGTAATATAACTTGTCTTTTGAGACAGGAGTCCAATCAAAATAAACAAGCTTTATATAGCCACTTAGGGAAGATGTTGTTTTAATTATAGAAGTGACATTACTTATCTCGAGTCTGTGTACATACGTGTGTTTTACAGCCGTGTTGGCAAATACGCGTTTTACAGGACAGGTTAGCAAAACTGCCTTGTTCTTTTCACAGGATTCTCTCTCTCTCTCTGTGAACTGTTCCGTGCTGTGCAAGTGGTGCTCAGTAAAAACAAATACGTAGGAGTCTGTGCCAAGAACAGATTGAGCCTGTGCACGGAGGAAGCAGGCAGGGCTGCTCAGCAAGCGCCTCTGCTCGGAGCTCCTCCTGCCCCTTCCAAGTAACTCCTCTGCTGTCCCTCCTAATTTCCCCAGCTGGC
The DNA here is from genome assembly GCF_000687185.1 of Egretta garzetta. NCBI lineage: Eukaryota > Metazoa > Chordata > Aves > Pelecaniformes > Ardeidae > Egretta > Egretta garzetta. The sequence goes on from NW_009260493.1 coordinate 2,363,809, forward strand.
AGCACTGAAAATTGATGTGTGTTTTGACTCTACCACCGTACTGGAGGGTATTTAAAAGGACGGATGCAAATTGACTGCTTTTGTGTTTTTTATTGGTTTCATTTTATTGCTGGTTGGCAAAACTGAAGATGATCAGGGGCCAAGATTTTTCCCCTGCAGATTCGGGAAGTGTGTACTTAATAGATTTACGGCCCTTTTACGTTTGGAAAGTTGTCCTAGAGAGGAAACTGTTATTTCTAAAATGAACCTCATGTTCTGCAGAAAATGATACTTTAGACCTTGCGTTCACCAAAGAAAAAAATCATACCTGATGTTGGAGAGAAGGCAGGCGGGTTTTCAGTCCTCTGAGGTGATGCTGTGAGAAATTCCATGTATCCCTCTCAAATTGAAGATTAAGTTTTATGACCTGAGTAAATTTGCAGTCTTGTAGCAAATGGTGAAGAGTAGATTTCAGTAAATGCCAAGACTGTGTGGGTACTTGGCCTTTCTTTTTTGATTTTTATGTATTACAAGAAAAATAATGTTTTCTAATATTGCTTTAGGCCTATAATGCAGGGGTTACAAGAGGAGCATAACCACAAAAAGTAATTGAAGAATATCCAGGAACAGATCAGATATACTTTGGGTGTATGGGGTGTAGGCTTTTCTTTCTTCTTTCTCTCTCTTGTCTTTTGTCATCCATTTTTGTCTTTCACATATATAACTATCTAAAAATATGTTCCTATTCTTGGCATGCATTGAGATCCTGTATAGCAGAATAAAAACCTGATTAAATATCAGAGCCCCATGTATGTGTGAGTTGCTGTGTTTTTACTGAAGTTGCTTTAGACTTGCTTGCAGGCAGTTTGAAACTTCTGCTTTCTGTAAAGCTGGTGTTTTTTTGTTTGTGGGTTTTTTGGTTTTTTTTATTATTTAAAAAATATTTTAGTCCAGAGGATAAAATTAGTTATTGGTATGAAACCTGGTTGTAAGGCTGTTGTTTATTAGAATGTGCAAAGATGCACGATGAGTGTAGTGTTCTGCTTAGTGGAGAAAACATGTTTTCACTTGAAAAGTGGTTTTTTTTTTTATATGTGGACCCAATCTTACGTACTCCTCTTCCAGCCGTAGGCAGGAATGACTGTGTCCCAAATCCTTCCACAGAATGCATCTAAGTGTCCTCAAGATTTTTATAAATACTTGCTGAGAGAAAGGACAACACATTGGCAATTGCTAATCCTGTAGTAATAAAATGCTGCAAACGATAGCTTTTTTTTATTGCATTGTGTTTTTGTTGGGTACTTTTTACCGTCTCAGAGATGCAAAATTTCACCAGGTTATTTGGCATTTTCATCGGCATCTCTGAAAAAGGGAGGTGGAACGTCTTAAATAATAGTTTGGTTAAAGGCATGGGAAGGAGCGGGGGACTAGCAGAGAAGCGGTATCAGCAGTTCTAGGGCTGATTGTAGAAGGAATGATCATCCACTTCCTGCGTGTCAATAAAAATGCAGGAGAGCACCTTTCTTGACACAGGGGTTGCTGAAACATCAGTGCTGTCTTTTTTTGTAATACTCCTGTGGATGTTTTTGCACAAAGTGGTATCTGTCAGAGCTTGAAATATTCTTGCACAGTTCCCTTTGAACAGGTAGCACAGGACAAGTTCTAGCACATAGCTGCTTGACATGGGGCCGCCTACCGCGGGGAAGGAATGCCTTGCTTACATACATCTGAGTTGATGTGCTAAGAACTTTGCCAGTCATTTTGCCGATTACATACTGGGCTGTAAATAATTACTGAACTTCCATTTTGAATCATGGCTTTTTTCTTTCTTTTTCTTTTCTTTTTTTTTTTTTTTCTCTCCCCCATTCAAGGAAGACAATAGCAGTGGGAAATATTGAGGATGCTATAACAGTTTGTGATTAGCCTGGAGATATTTTTACAGTGAATCTAACATAAATCTGCGCATTTTTATTGCTATGCTGTCTTTGGTTTTGGAATGCAATATTTGCTCTCCCTGTGTTGCTTTCAGTGGTGCTGCTCATCTAGTAATGCACGTGGTGTGGAGTACATCAAATTACAATTGAAAACAAATATTGTGAACGGCTTACCTAAAGGATCCAATAAGAATACTAAGATGTAATATTTTCCTTAAAGAAATGCCTTTTATTTGTTATTTTCATACACCTGGAAAGAGGTTGTAGCCGATATCTGAACAGTGGTTGAAAAAAGCGTAGTCTTGTTTTCACGCACTTGCTGGAGTTCTCTATCTACACTGTTAACATCTTGTTTTGGAAATTGAGGTATTCAGACACCGGAATGTGATATGCTGTGAAAATCCCAGTTGTGCTAAAAAAGGCAGAATAAATTGGGCGATAGGGCCCCTTGAAAGGACGTGAATTCACTCTTGTCCTATAATTTTTCCTGCAGTTGAAGTCAGTGTAAGTGCTTATTGGAGCAAGCAGCATACAACAGTATATTTGTGTGCCATTGCCTTGAGGGATTTTTCTCGTCTTTTTTTTTTTCCCTAAGATTCTGTCTTGGGGCAACTTTCTCTGTTTAGCTGCAGGTGAAATGAGCCTTGCAAATATATTTGTCAGCTTAGGCAGAGGTGTACGTGTTTACCCTTATTGCTACATTAATATTGTTAGTTATACTATATTTGTTCATGGAAAAATAAGTGAATAATGGAAGCCTGAAACTCTGTGCAGGATAGAGGTGTCATGGATGCTTGGTTGGTCTTCTGCTTTCTCTCCCTTTGGGGGCGGGAACTATTGCTGGAGGGGCTTCCCTTTGCAAACAAAAAAAAATCCCTCTTTTAGCCATTAGCTCTGCTGTTGGTTTATGTGATTTTTTTTTTTTTTTTTTTTTAAGTGAAATTTGCCTAGGGTTATGCTATTCATGGCAATTTAGCCCTTCCGGCTGTAGTTTCCAACTGGAGGCACAGGAAGCTTCCCATTCAGCAGGGAGAGCTGCCTTCCCAGGCAGTGGGAGAGGCTACCAGCCCTTCTTGCAGCGACCTGTCCTTTCACGGAGCAGTTTAGTGGAAGACTGCAGTGCTTATGAGCTGATCTGTCTTGGAGGTCTCCCTTCTGCTTGTGAGACAGTCGAGGTAAACACAGTGACAGTAGGGCTGTGGAAAAATCTGGACCTGTATTACAAAAAAATACATCTTGATGCTGCAGTCGTTTGGATGGAGGTATGTCTTGGTAACTATTGAGAAAAGACGTACCGTGTCAAAATGAGTGTGCAAATGCAAATCTTTATTAAAAAAAAAAAATTTTTTTTTAATCTTTCTCCTAAATGAAGCTGGTGATAGTATGTGACTGGCCACTGTGGTTTAGTGTCTTTGCCTGGACTCAACTCCTTGTCATACTTTTGGATGCCCTACAGTACCACTAGTTTAGAATGCGATAGTTCCTGAAACCATACTGCATATTGGAGCAGTGGCTTCCTTTTTTTCTAGTAAAGAAGAAAATGATAACATATGTCAGAAATTTCAAGGTAGCAGAAATTAAGTGGAGTAAATCCACACTATGGGATTGCAGGACTTTGGAGCTGTGATGCTTGAATTGCTCCACTGGCCAGAAAATATACTTAGACAGGCTTTTTCTGACCTAAAGAAAGGAAAGCATAGCCCACACTCTTGGGGCTGCTGCGATTCCTAGAAGATGATGACCAAGGGACATTCCCAAGTCTTAGAACTTCCCATAAGACAGAAGAAAACCCACCTCTTCCATTTAGTGCAGGAAACCTAGCACCCCTCTCTTCCCCTTCTCCTGCCTCCAGCCACATTTGGCCATCCTGTCAGTCAGCTTTGGTGGAAGAATTCACACTAGTAAGGTAGGGTTTCAATGCTAGTTGCCAGGAGACAGAAGATTTTTAAAAGTCTCTTATCCAGTTGACATGCTCAAAGAGCCTTCCTTCCTGATAAGCCAACAGAAACAGAGGTCCTGAAAGTGACCTGCTAGTAGGGTGAATAATTCAATGTAGAAGGCTGTTGGGGTTTTGGAGAAGCTGGTTATCATCTGTGAAGGGAAGGGAGCTTGTTCTTTGGCTGGGCTCCCTCCAGTAGATGGAGATTTGCTGGGGGGCACTTTGGCTTGGGCTGGTGGAAGAGCTCTGAGCTGGGGCAGTGGGGACGGAGGGTGAGATTACAGCAACGTGTAAGCACAGGTTGAAATTTAAATCATGGTTTGTCAACACAAGTGATCAAGGTACCCGGACATGACAGGAGGGAGAAAAAAACCAAACCCTATTTAATTGCCTGTACGCTAATGTTGGCAGCCAGGGTAATAAACAAGAGGAGCTGAAATTTCTCATTTACGATTATAAATTTCATCTGCTTGGTATTACTTGAAATCTAGTGGGAAGGTTCACAGGATTGGAATGTTAAAATAAATGGTTATAACCTATTTAGAGAGAATTGAATGGGTAGAAGGGGAGGGAAAGTGGTACTCTGTATCAAGAGCAGTATTATATATTTCTGAATCACTGAGTACTCAAAAGCAAATGATCTTAAATGCTTTGGAGTTACTGTCCTGGCAGAGAAGGCGGGAGATGAGGGTACTAGCTAGTACCCGCTAGATACCACTGAAATAAAGTAGAGGCGGGATGACCAGTCCTTTTAAGAGTGCTACTTGCAGTGGGGAGGGCCGGGGGAGCAGGGACTGAATGCCTTCTGCTGCCGGTATTAAAACCCTTGTGAATTTCTGTTACAAAATGTCTGTGTGTAAATGCAGGCGACAATTTGTCTGGAAAAGCAATGTATCTGACACTGAGGAATTCAAAGGCAGATGAAGAAGAACTGGTCACAGAAGTAAATTAGTGGGGTGTTTGGTTTTGGGTTTTTTTTTTTCAGTTGCAAGGTCCATAGCTTCATTTAACTATGTTGTATGCAGAAATACTTGAGCTCAAATAAGCAACAACATAAAATCTATTACCGTGGATGCATATAGTTTGGTAGATATATATCATGTACACATGTAAACATGCGTCTGTTACTTTCAGAGCGACAGCGACACAGAGATGGGAATGGTCATAAGCTAAGTGGGCTGGGAGGAATTTTTTTTTTTTTCTATGGATGACGCTTGGAAATGGCTTAAAGGTTTTTTTACTAAACGAATAATTGAGGAAAAACTTAATTCTCTCCTGCTGTTTCTGTCTCCAGCATCTGTCAGAATTTTAGAAATAGAAGCTTCACTTCTTGAAGCTATTTCTTGTTTTGTTTAATGAGGATATTTTGAATGTGGATCAAGTTTGTTTTAAAGTGGTTTCTTTAACTAACGAAGACCCGTTTTAAAAGGAGTCAAATTCCTGCAACTATAAATGAGCACTAATTGTGAATTAAAAAAATGATCTGGTAAGAAAGAAATGTTCTGTTTACCATTTTTCTAATGTAATAAGCTTGTTAAATTTAAGAACTGGATAAATATTTGTTTAAGTACATAATTGCTTAAATAAGTGCGTGTGGACATTTAGATACGTTTTTCTGGTTAGCAAAAAGACTTGCCAAGCATAGTGAGAAAGCAAGAGCTAATAATAAGACAAAGCAGAATAGTTACCAATCAGTGAGACTAAATCTTTCTTTAAAATAATAACAAAAAAATAATTAATGCGCCACAAGATTAAAATACATTACCCATGCCAGATTTTCCTGCTTGCCAATTTAAACAAAGATAAGACCAGACTAATATATAATACTTTGATTTGAAGAAATCCACTGTGATCTAGGAACTAAAATGCAGGTCTCGCTTACGGGGTATCGCTTTCTTCTGCAAAAGCAGTGACAGAGAAAGCTTTTGAAGGTCATGGTAGATAACCAGTTGAGTGCAAGTTCCTTGTGCAATCCTGCAGTTTAAAAGCATTAATATGATATTTGGCTGAGTAAAAGAAAGTGATACTGGAAAACTGAATCTGGTTTTTGGTCCCTCAAAATGACCAGTGGAGATGGAGCTCAGATAAAGAATTAGAATGGCTGCAGTGAACTAGAGAACGTGGCTGATCATAAGAATTCCCAAGAACCAAATAACCTTTTAGGTAAAAAGGAGGTGATTAAGGTCTCTTGGCCTGAGTCTGTGTACGACTGAATATCTGGAACAGAAACTTTTAAAGAAGAATTTTTCAGCCCAGTGTACAGGTATACAGCATGGGCTATACTTCCATGGGCAAAGAAAGCACGTTGACTGGAGAGAACAGTGGCTGTGTGCAGGTGCCATGCAGGCTTGCCCTCTCCTTCAAGTGTTGCAGAATATCTTCAGACAATCAAAATAACCCCAAAAGATCTGAAAATTAACTTGGTCTTTAAAGTATTGAGTGACATGAATGTGAAATCACTTTCCTTCTGCATTATTGCAATCAGAGTATTTGTTTTTCTTTCTCTAGTGAATCTCATGTTCCAACAACATGGTCAATTTATTAAACCTGTAGCACATTGCTATGCTTTCAGAAACTAGGAACTGTAATTGCTAAAAAATAGCGTGATGTGGTTCTTAACTTTGCAGAAGTGAGTGCTTTTTGTGGAGATAGGTTCTCTACGCCCAAGATGTTTGCTATCAGGCAAGTAATTTAAAATGTATGTAGAAAGTGTGCAAATACCTTCTGGAGACAGAAGGTGTTCTTACTTCTTCTAAAACACACTAGGTACACTCTGAAGAGTTCGGAAGACACAGAAATGCTATTTTGTGTCTTGCTTGGAAACACCAGTGGGGTAGTACCTGCATCCTCCAGAAAAAAAACGTATTTTTGAGACAGCAGCAAGCTGGCAGGCCGGTCTGTGGGCTGCCGTGGGCTCTGCAACATGGGCAAGCGTGGCTGCAAGAAGCGCTGACCAACCATAGCTCACAGGGGACTTCTGAACAGGAGACTCAGTGAATGGGGTACTCACAGGTGCTTCTCTGGAATTTGACTTTGCAAGTTCTGTGAAGCCCATTTAAACTGTAGAAGAAGTGCCTCTCTTTTTTGAGCTGGGTTTTTTTTTTGTTGTTTGTTTTTTTTTTCTTTCCCAAACATATCTCACGGAGGTCACTGAGAATTTCTCCAAGGAAGGAGGTGAGGCGTGGACTTGTAGGTTTTACTGTATCTGTGTGAGGCACTTCTGGAGAATGGTTTTTGCATTTTGTACATTGCTTAGCCATCTGTCTTGATTCTGACTGCTTGTTGTCAAAACAAAAATGTACAAATGAAGCAAAGCTTGCCTTACCAAATTTCCTTGCGAGAATGCCAGCAAGGGTACACATACAAAGCACTCCTCTGTATCTGTTCTTCTCTGTCTTGGCATGCTTTGGGAGTAAGGGTCTTAATACTGTTTGATTAACAGTTTACTTTCCAAAATGGACCACAAGGAAGCAAGTTAAGCAAACTCATAAAACTATACAGTAGATTAAACTGTGACTTAATCGTATCAATTTAGTCTGGCTCTATTAATAGCTAATAAATGGCTTTATATTTTTTTTAATGCCTGGGAGCCATGTTACAATATACTCAAGTTATTATTTCAGATAATAACCTCTAGTTCTTCTAGACAATGAATAGACAGTTATTACTAGCTTTTATATAAAATAGCGTTCTTCACTTTAGAACTTTTTGGGGTATTTTGGAGAATAAATTAACTTAATACACAGTTTATTACAATTTTATATGTAAGTTTTGCTTTTAATAGTTCAGTTTCTTTCAAATTTCTGTAAACCTAATAAAAATGTAACTGTAGTTATATATTTATGATAATTTCATTTGTGTGTGCTTTTAGTAATGCATGTATACTACATACTAATGAGCAAATGAAGTAACACATTAGAGTTGGAATATAGAAAGAATCCTGGTAATTAGGATGCTTGGGTACAAATTCTGACTCTGCTGCTGAACTGTTATGCTAATTTATTATAAAATGCATGATACTTGCAAATAAATGATAAAATACCTACCTGGTGCTGCATATTCAGTAGCGCTTTATCCAAATAATGTTTATTGAGCAGAAATCATGTTCTTGCAAAATACGGAAGCAAAATCCAAGTTTTAAATGTGCTGCAGTTCTAGCACGCCTTGAACAAATATGCTCTTACCCATCAGGTAGAAACACTTGTGCCATAGATGCAGCGATTAATTGCTTTTATCTCGGTACTTAATTTGATCTTTTTGTTTTTTCCTGTTAATACAGTCTTGTCTTGAAATCTTTTCAGTCTCAGTTGACATCAGGTCAAAATGTGCCTTGTTGCCATCAAGAAAAACAGTCCCCCTCCAGCACTGGGGTTCTAGATTGGTTTTTGGAGTTTGCTGTATTGCATGTGAGTCCATGATGAAGATGGTAGGGTCATAGGAGAGGGTCTGGAGATGAGCTGGAGAGGCCTTTGAAAAACGAGGGTGGGTGTGCAGGAGAAGCAGAAACCAACAGAGAGACACCCTCAAGGGATGATACGGCCAGTGCAGAGAGTCAGGTAGGTGTCTGCAGGAGCATCGGGGTTACAGTGGGGTAACAAAACTGCTGTGACCTCACCAGGGAGGAAGTGTTGGCAGCAACTGTGACGTGAACTGACAAGGGCATGGATGGGATACGTAGCTGTGCAGGCAGAGGAAATGGTTAATTTTAGGTGCTGTTGCTCTGGATGAAGCATCAGGGCTTTGGAATAATTAAACGTCAGGATTATTGAGGTAAGAGTGCTCACTGGTTTATTCAGGCACAATTAGTTTTACATTTTCTTTCACAATTTACTGAAATAGGATGTTACTGTAACCCTGGGAGATACGTATACTGGAGTACACAAGTATATGCACGTAGCTTGTTAGAATAGTGTGTGTAAAAGCAGCTTTAGAAGTTTTATTTAGTTAAGTGGGCAAATGATTTGTTTTCCTGTAAAAACACAGCAAGTTAAGCATAAAATTTGTAGCACTTTCCATTTAGTTGTCAGTGGTCAATTGTCATTTACTCACCTTTTAGAATAGGTGGCAGTCCTGAAAAGATGACTGTCAAAAAACCATCTTGGCCTACTGTATAAATGAGGAGAATTGGGAAAGGTGTGTCTGGGTATCCTCTTCCACCAGCCACACTGGTGATCAGTAGATCTTTAAGGACAATTCACCATGTATTCCTTTCTCTTCATCTCGTCCCACTTTTGTTAAATTTTGTCTTTGACATAATATACATACACACATATACCTAGATATATAATATATACACACATACATATCTGTATTCAGAGACATCCTGATAGCATGGATTCCTGGGCAGTGGTAGCCACCACTCTTAGTAACTGCACTGCCTGCTCTTGGCTCTGTCAGCCGTAGTGATGCTTTAAATCTGGGATTTGCTATGACAATTAAATACAGACCATGTATAGCTCACAAATCCACCTCTGCCATGACCCCAGATATTGATTTATTTGATTGGACAGTTGGAAAACTATTCAGAATTATCTGTGGAGCAAGCAGCATTTTGAAACCAGTCTTTTAGTATTAAAATGATTTATGGCTTCTTATCGTCAAAATAATTTGGAGTTTGAAGGTGCATCTGATGTTGCATAAATCTCTAGGTAGTGGTGGGTGGTTGAACAAATTTTATGGAGTCTACGTATTCACTTAAAATTTACAAAACTACTATTCAAAAGCTGCTTCATTTGAAAGGACAGAGTTTTCACAGCTTACCGGGCTGTAGATTTAATACCAATGAACTTCAAAGCTTTTGCCAGGACAAGTGCATGCATCGTTCTGTTGCTTCACAGTTTGGTGGTTTAGTTTAGTAATAAATTGTAAATGTCAGATCTGAAGAAGGGCTTGTGTGACACTAAATTTGTGTGTGGTGGTGGGTTTTTTCCCCAGCTATGTCGGTTAGCCTGGTAAGACATTCACTCCCCCTACACATGCTTTGCTTTATTTATTCCATGTGTGCTGTTATTTGTTTGTTTATGTATTTATTTTTAAGTATCGTTTGTATTCCGGTCTAAATGTGCTTGAAAATTACCATCTGCTCTCCTGCTATTTAGATAGGGCATGCTACAACTGAGGTGAAGAGCTGTCACATCAAATATTTTCATTCTAGCTTTCGCACCTTTGATATCGAGTTACACAATTGCAGTGCAGGACCATTTCCAGGGATTCCTTATTTTGTTTTTAACCCTCCCGTTCCTTACCCCAATCTTTACTGGATTTTGCTGCATTTTGAGAGTGTTTCCAGTGCAGATGCAAGTTTGTGGGTGCTAGGGGAGGTGAGGGTTCAGCCCCTCAAGAAGGGCTTCTCCTTTTGCTTAAATGCTAAAATTTAGCTGAATAAGCAGGAATAGAAAAGCAGAATGTGCCTATTTGTGGTGCAAAATGTTTATATACAGATAAAATATTGTAGGGGTAGGGTAGATTTGGATTTGGTTGGTTGAGGGTTTTTTCCTTTTGTTTAGTTGGGTTTTTTCCATTTTCCACAATTCTTGTCTTCTCTCAAAACAAAATAAAATGTAAACGGGTCAATGATGCGTGCAGAATATATTTCCTGCAATGCTGAGATTTAACATACTGGTGTTTTGATGGTGTGTTTGGTAGTGGTGTTGGTTTTTTGGGGGGGTGGGTGGTTTTTTTTGCTTGGGTTTGGTTAGTCTTTTAAGTTCAAGGAGTAGGAGAGGTGGAAACTACTCTCAAAATTAGCCGATTATAAAAATGAGCAGATCATCTGTATTCGCGTTGACAGTCACTTTGGATTGAATGGGAATAAACTGACAAGAAATGGTGTTTGGAAGTGAAACATGATGGGAAAGCAGTTAGCACAAACTGCCCAATAATTTCTCATCATCAGGGAAGGAGCGCCATTAGAGTGCAGGGGTTGTGCCAATAAAATAGCTGTGAGATAAATTAATGGTCTTACAGTACCAGGCCGTAAATTTGGTGCATGTCATCTGCTCCCTCCCTGCTGGTTAATTTGGTAGTGGGGTGGGTACCAAATTCCGTGTGTTTGTATCTCCTGTGAGGTAGAGTTTATTATCTGACTTGTTTTGGCCTGCTGGGGCTCTGGTGGGGCAAACCACTGGTGGCTGCCTCCCAGGTGAGACACTGTGTCTTCTCCATGAGGTGGCAGGCAGCTTCCCAAGCCATCTCCTCCTTTGCCTTTGTAGAGAGCGATGGTGGTCTTCTGTATGATGTGGGGTTTTTTGTCCCCCTGCTGAAATAGGGGATGCAATAAGTGTAATCAGTTACTTTTACATGATGGCTTGTACATTCTTGTGGCTTACATTGGAGGGATCTCTGCTTTCATTGGCAACTAGCTGTTTCATTGGCAACATCTTTTCTAGCACTGTTGGACACCGTGGAGGCTTTAGTGGCGGGTTGGTGCTGCCAGAGCCTCTTGTGCTTATGTGGTGCAGGCATCCTTCTGCTCCATCCATTAATGCACCCCATGGCCTGTCTGAGCTCAGGGAGTGGGATGGGGCGGGCAGGCAGTGGGACAGAGCTGAGGTCATGAAGCTCAACCAAACCATGTGATGGGAGTGAGATGGGGATAAAACATTTGCCCCCAACCAACCCCTTCCCCCCCACATTTTACCTTCTGGAAAAAACAGGTACCAGAGGTGTTTCAGCTGAAGTTGCACTCCCTGTTAGTCATAATTGTAACATGTCTGGTATCAAACCCTAGTGTGGTTACTGTGACCTCAGGCCTGAAAAGGATGCTCATGGTCTCCTCTCCCAAGTAACAAGCGATAGGACAAGAGGAAATGGCCTCAAGTTGCACCAGGGGAGGTGTAGATTGGATGTTAGGAAAAACTTCTTCACTGAAAGGGTTAGCAGACACTGGAACGGGCTGCCCAGGGAAGTGGCTGAGTCCCTGTCCCTGGAGGTATTTAAAAGACGGGTAGACGAGGTGCTTAGGGACGTGGTTCAGTGGTGGGCAGGTATGGTTGGGCTCAATGATCTTAAAGGTCTTTTCCAACCAAGTGATTCTATGATTCTATGTCTCAGATGGTATCATCTGTATGTATGCATACGTGTGTGTGCCCTGTGCACGCTTTCTTTTGCAGCAGTAGACGAGACGTTTTCTCTGTCCGTAAAAGCTGCTCTCTGGCTCCAGAGCGCTGGATCATGGGTGCGGTTGTAAATTCACAGAGGGTTTGCCCTGGTTTGATCCCGTTTTCTGAGCCACTCCATTATTTCAGCTTGAGTTTTGTTTCTTCTGTTGGTCAGCTGAACCATTTTGGGGGATAGTGGAAGCCCAGTAACATACCCTTTTGCTCTGAGGTTGCTGTTGCAGTACCACATACGGTTGCATTGAAGGCATTGCCAAAATCTCTTCCAGAAACGGTTGTGTATTTGCAGTATCACCTTGAGATCGTGCTTTCACAGGAAACCGAAAATATTACTCAGCCTCTCTCAGTTGATTAATTCTCTCTTTTTCTGCAAGAGGAATAGAGCATGGGAAAAATACATGCCCAGCCACTAAGAGCTGGGAACTGCACACCAGAGCTAGGTTTATGTTTTCTTAAAGCTAATCCTCCTCCTCTTATCAAGGACTCATGTACTTGTGGTAATTGAATGGGCTGCAGGGTACATCGGGAATTGTAGTTCTGCAGTGTTTTGTGCTCTGAAGATTAATAATCTTGCAACCCTCTGAGGGAGATAAAGAGAAGATGTTCTCTGACAAATTGTTATCTTGTATTTCAGAAATGTGCTTTGAGCACTGAGCATACCTTCAATTCATCCCTTCAGTTTTTACCTTGATATCCTTGGTAATGGCAATATTTTAAACATCTAAGCTTGTCTTTCTCCTTCATCCCTCCTTGTTTTCTACAACTGTTTGCGGTTGTTTTGGAGATGTTTCATTTAAAAGACAGTTGCATCTTTCAGAAAACTGTTCTTGAAATACAAAACTTTGGCAAAAAAATTAAAAATGTTATTGTTTGGTTTTGTAACCATCTAGACATGCAGGGCTCAAACTGAACAAGTAAGTTGTCAGCCTTTTATGTCTGAAGAGTGCTGGCAATATCCTAGTAACAGGGTTTTAAAGAATAATTTATGTAGTCTCTAACTTTCAGATAATTTTTGACTTTCTTCTGCCAGTGGTTTCAGCAAGCTTTTGTTATAAATTTGTTGGGTATGTTAAATACTGGGTTTGGTTTAGCCGCTGAAGTAAGTTTTTACTGCAGAGCTTAAGTAGGCTGAACACCCGAATCCAGTTGGTAGTAAGAAGGTGACCGTCTTTCTTCCTCATCTTTTACCCTCTGCGTTCACACCAGGGAGCTGCAGAGGTTTTTATGGCTTACAGAAAAACTACACATTCTTTATTGTTTCTGTGCTTTTAACACACACTTAAAAGTGGCTAAGAATACATACAAGTACTTGGAAAAAAAATGTAACTTTAGGCTGGTTGGCTGAACCAAAAACTCTTGCTGCCTTATTTATTTTTCTTAACACCTTTCACATCCCTCAAGGCACGTTATGACTTTGAAAACTGGATTATATATGTGCATTGACTACCCAAGTGCTTCAAAAACTACAGTGTGCTAGACATGTTACAACGTTATTTGGAAGAAAGGAAATGGGAAGGATATTTAGAAAACTAAATCGGTAGAAGATAAACAGGCAGAATGTAATTCTGTGTAGGGAGAGTTTGCTCCAAAGTGCTGAGAGTAAATGGTGGGCTTCATCACTCTGCCATAGATTTGAACGAAGGCTTTAATATGCTGTCTCTACTGAGGTGATAATATCTGTCAGCTTCACCAATATATTTTGTATAGCATTATGAATTACTTGAAGTTTTCAGATAAATGACTAATTACTAACAACATTCAATGAGGATGTCTGTGTTAAGTAAAGATGTGAAGATGTGCATATATGTATTTAATGTGTCCTGGATGTTGCAGTGATTTTTTTTTTTTTTTTTGGTGCTTCTGAGCTTTTTTTATGCTTTTTATGCTTTGCGTGATGCAAAATACAGTGTGCATCAGTCACATCGCTGTTACGTGGCATTTTGCTGGTATTACGAATCTGAGTTGGAATCAGGGATATGGGAAACAGTTTCCTTAATTTTGGACAGTTTTCTGTTCCTTGCAGCACACTGACTCCGTTTGGATCTCCTACTTTCCCTGTGGGTCGGTACACTGCCTTGCTCATTTTACTGAAGCTTAGCAGTGTTTCACTGAATGGGCAGGAGACTTTTTTGGCATGGGGGAAGGAGGGGAGGAGGTTTAGTTTTCTGCTGGCTTAGTGCACTGAAACGGCTCAGCTCAGGGCTAGGCTGGTGCTGGGACTGTGCAAAAAAAAGAAATGGGGAGTGTGCGCTGGGGGGATGGAGAGGAGGGTGAATCTCTGGCACTTGGCAGCTAGGTTGGCTTGCTTTGCTGTGTTGCCACAGTCAGGGCCATTTGAAAATAAGCAGCGAATTGCTAGTTAAGGCTGATGTCCTTGAATAAGGCATCTCAGTGGCTGCAACTGGGTCTGGCAGAGCTGTGTGGCGTTGCCTTGTGCTCTTCTGTCCAGCAGTATCATTCTGGACCTAATAAATGTTTAAAAGAAATTGATAAGTTTCCATTATTCTGGTTTTATAGAAGAGCGTTTCGTCAAGATGCTTTGTCTGACTTGTCAAACCAGATGTATTCAGAAGGACGATGACTGACTGATAACTATTATAAAATACATTAGCATAGGATTTTTCTTCGACAGTCCCATTTGTAAGAAGTAATGAGGTCACTGCACAAGAAGTTTTGGCTTTAATTTGGCATGTTTTGGCAGCCAGTTACAAAAGTATTGTTTAGGTAGGAACTCCTAGTAGAAAGGCTAGTAAATCTTTTTTTTGTAAAGAAAAGGTGCTGTCAGTTGCACTCTTACCTCGCGAACTTGGTCTCTGTGCAGGAGATCCACTTGCCAAAATGCAGTCTGCTCTATCCTGCTATTTGAAAGGGTTTGGTTTTTTTTTTTCTCCTTAATTCTGGTGGAGAGAAGAACCTGTACAACACTGGTCATGAAGGTAAAACACAGGAGTAAAAACCCTAACAGTTGGCCATCTTGCTTCTGTCTTTGTAGACGTGTAGTGGCTTTTGTACATGGAAAAGAAAAATTGCAGAAATCACTCTAATGACACACATCTGCTACCAGCGTATGATTGCTCCTCTGTGTGTAAGAGCAATAGGCAAACACAGAATAATTTCATTAAATTCATGTGTCTTACTAATTTTCTTATGTTATATGCACTAGAATCTAAGTTTTTTAAGACTGGAAAGCTTAATTTTTTTTTCTTCACGTTTCCTCAATAAGTCTTAACAATCTAAACATCAGGCAGACTGTTATTCGACATGAATTTGTTGTCGTATTCCAGATCTGCCTTGGATTGTGGCAGAATTTATTTCATAAAATCTCTCCCTACTTCTCATTTCTCCTTCTTTTTAAATGGCACCACATGAAATGTTGTCCAAAATCTGACTCACTGATGAAGTAAGTCTTCAAAAAAGACAGATGGGGAGAGCAAATGTTGTTAACAGTTCTGTCTGAAGTATTGTAGCTGTGCTAATAGTCACTTTTTTATCATAATTGGTATACAGGGTTTGATTGTTTTTAAATTTATTTTTTGTTCTTCACTGTTTCTTACAGGAGAGGCAGTATATAGTTGTACAATGCTGTTGTTTTGGCTATACTATAAGCAGTATGTTCTCATGGAGTTTCTCAGTTAAGCAATATAGAATGAGAGATTCTGTCTTGTAGGAGAGTAGATTAAAAAAAATTAAAGAGATTATTTACTAGAATTTTCACTTTTAAAAATTTTTTTTTTAAACTATAGCCTATAAAATTGTTTACTGAAATGTGTGGATATCTTTAAACACATGTAAAAATTCTAAACCAAAGCATCTCATAGATGTACACAGTGTAGTTTCTATTAAATTCACAGTGCTGTGGGGAAAAATATGATTGAGATTTAAAATGTGCGTGTGTGTGTGGAGACTGGTAAGACTTCTGTTCTTGTTGCAGTTTGTTTATTAGTTTCTTCAAACTCCTGTACATATCTATCTTACTCTGTTGATTTTTAAAAGAAACGCAGTAGGATTTTTCTTTTATCCATCCAGATAGTGTTTTCAATCAGGAATATTTCTCAACTGTGATGTCCTTTTCAATTATAAAATAGTATTTGCCTTTTATAGCTGAGTATTAAATAAGTTTAGAAATAGGATCAGCATGACTGAAATAAGATCTTTTTGTCAAGATTTATGTGTGTGCATACAGAAATACTACATTTCAGAGTACAGCAAATAATACGTCAAATCTGAGCCACAAAATAGGAATGTAGATGGATCCTTGCAGCGCATGCATTTTATTGTTACTTTCCCAGTGATTTTTCTTTCATGTAGATTGACATAAAGACAAATATGTACTTTCATTTAGATATTAAGCCCACTATCTCACGTGCGAGGGATTGTAAAATTACATCCCTTTAAAAGAAAATACATCAATCTACAAAAAAAATGCATCTTCAAGACAAGGTCTTTCTTCTTTCTCTATTCCTAAGTGTATTCAGAAACAAAGAGAAAGCAACAGGATTTAAGTCAGTCTGAAGATTGCATCAAATACTGGGAGTCCTCTAATTTTGCTATAAAGTTATGTAGTATATTGACATTTTTTCATACTCTTCTTTGGGCATACATTAAAGAGGCATTTGTTTTGTGAGTATCTGTTCAACAAGTTTTTTTTTAAAAGTCCTACATCAAAGGATCTTACTGCAAATTTAAAAGGATGTAAAGGTTTCTATGGTACCATAAACAGTGTAACAAATAATTTGTTGTAGAAGTAGCTTCTAAAGTTGGGTCTTTGGGGTGGGGAGAAATGTTTAATCTGCGGATATAGCAGGTAGTTCTTAATGGTAATTAGTAGCTATTGAAGTAAGAGTTTAGGTAGAACATTAATTAAAATAATCCCATCCAAGCCTTGCAGTAATGGGCACTGACTGCCATCTATCCATGTGTATTTTTTTTTTAATCAGGTCTATCAAACTATCATTAACTCTTTGCCTAGCCTGTATTTTCAGTGCAGTTTTACGTCGTAATACCTGAAACCTTCCTCCTTCTGGGTGAATGTGCCCTTGTTGCCAAGAAGGCCAATGGTATCCTGGGGTGTATTAAGAGGAGTGTGGCCAGCAGATCGAGGGAGGTTATCCTCCCCCTCTACTCTGCCCTGGTGAGACCCCACCTGGAGTACTGTGTCCAGTTCTGGGCTCCCTAGTTCAAGAAAGACGAGGAACTGCTAGAAAGAGTCCAGAGGAGAGCTACTAGGATGATAAAGGGACTGGAGCATCTCTCCTACCAGGAAAGGCTGAGAGAGTTGGGCTTGTTCAGCCCGAAGAAGATAAGACTGAGAGGGGATCACATCAACACATACAAATATCTTAAGGGTGGAAGTCAAGAGGACGGAAGCAGTCTGTTTGCAGTGGTGTCCAGCGACAGGACTAGGGGCAGTGGATGCAAACTGAAACATAAGAGGTTTCAGTTGAATATGAGGAAGAACTTCTTCACTCTGAGGGTGGCAGAGCACTGGAACAGGCTGCCCAGGGAGGTTGTGGAGTCTCCTTCTCTGGAGATATTCAAAGCCCGCCTGGATGAAGTCCTGTGTAGCATGCTCTAGGTGAGCCTGCTTTAGCAGGGGGGTTGGACTAGATGATCTCCTGAGGTCCCTTCCAACCCTTACGATTCTGTGATTCTGTGACTTATTTATCTTCCTTTGGGACTTCAGTATTTATCTTGTTGGTTGTGAAAGCAGAAATACAGGGTATTTTTCCAAGTATACCCTTAATCTAGAAACTTCATAACTGAATATTGCAGTTTATGGTTAAATGAAAAAAAAAATTTTTGAAGTACAGGCATTATTGCCTTGTTAATGTGCTTCCCTCTGTCCACCCCCTCTCCAGTCGCCATCTTTCTGTCACTCCATTAAGTACCACTCGGTCATCAGTCGAAAAAGCACCGAAGATGGAGTAAGTGCAGTCCTGACTTTTTTACGTCTTTGTTCGGCTAGATGAAGGATGAGGACAGCTGCTCATATTACAGCTGCTCACAATGGTGGAGCTCTTACCACTTCCATCCATTACACAAATTGGGTCAGGGACTAGAAGGGGATGCAAGCGGCCGGATGTTGTCCTTAAAACTTGAAAAAGAAACCCTTCTGTTTTTCAAGTGTGTGCTAGTGAGTGTTAGATGAGCCATATTTAATTATTGTAATACGCGTTTGGTTGGGAGTTCAGACGATAGTCACGCAGGGGCTTTGCTGCCCTGGGGGTGGGAGAAGCAAGAGCTTGTGAGGCTTCGCTCCCCTCAGAGCTCAGGGTTCCACTGAAACCTTGTCTTTGAAAAACCCCGGAGCTGTGCAGCCCAAACATTAAGCGTCACGCTGCGTTACTTTCTGACCCGGAAACAATTTCACCAGTGCTATTCAAGTCTTTGGTGCCTCTGGTTTCAGAGTAATTTTGGAAAGAGACGATGCCAGCTGATTTAGTGAAATTGTAACTCCATTTTCATTAACTTTGTGAGAATGACTTGTTCGTTTTATTGGTCTAGTTGCTTACGTTACAGAGGAAACAGAGTTAGAAAAGGTCTGTCAATGTTTTGAAGCTCTGTAGATGGGAACAGCGTTTTTCCATGTTAAAATTAGCTTAACGTCCAAGAAAGTCGTGTTCCACTCTGACTCAGTGTAGTGTGTGTCTGCCTTCAGGTTTATGGACACTACATTAAATAAACTATAATCAGATGTATAAATTTAACTCGGTATGCTTATCTTTGTGCTGCCTAAGTCTGTTGTAAGTCCATATTAATTTTATCTATAGCAAGTGCTTACTAATTTTGAGTATTTCCACATTTTACCTAAGTAGAATGGTATGCTGCAGTGCATTAGTTCAGATACCCGTAAACTGTTGGAAAATGTGGTGAGTTTTCTTTGAGGCAGTGAACTTTTGTTGTAGCTGAATTATCTTTGAAAGAAAATTGATTTCAAAAGAAATATTGAGGGTGGGGTAGGGGATGTAAAAGTTCTGTGTTGGTATTTTTTGTTTTAGAATAATGTTTTTCTTTTCAGTGACTTCAGTTGTAAGTAATAACTTGTATGATCTTGACAGTTACAGTCAAAACTAGATACTCAAATTTTGTAACCTTTTCAGTTTTCTGTTTTGATAGACTTTGATTTTTTTTATTTTTTTTTTCTCTGTGTATGTGTAAAAAATTGCTTTCATTCTGAGTTGAAAACTTCCAAAACCACTCTTAAGTTCTGCCATGCTTTGGTACTACACTTTATTTAAAGACAAACAAAACAAAACAAATGACCCCAAACTACCAACCCTCAGGAGTTTTCACGTTTCCATATCAGGCATTGAAACGTGCATCCATGTAATTAAACTTTTTAAACTTCTAAGAAAAAAGTGTTATTCACATTTATTTTGATAGACATCAATTTTATTTCTCCTCCCCCTCTGTCCTGCACTTTGCCGAGCTCTGAAGATCCTCTTAATCTTCAGCCTTACTCTCACAGTTTCCTAAGCTTTTTTTTGAAAATCTCCTACGTTTTTGAACAGGGAGTTCTGTCTTGGTTTGCCAACTTCCCTTAGCATAGTAGAGTGGGGAGAGATGCTCTGCTTGTGGCTTGGAGGGTTTCTCTGTTAGCTGTGCTGCCTCCTTTCTCCTTGTCTGAGGTAGGGCAGGCTTTGATGGATCTTTTAATATGAGTATCATCTTCCAACACAGAGCATGGGAATGGATTAGCCTAGAGGGTATGAGAGTTGTTCTCTAAGATAGTATTTTAAGGAGGACATCACTGACAATTCTGCTTCATATCCACTTTTCTTGCGTTTTGCCAGCACTGTTCTGTGCATGTGCTGGTAGCTTTGAAATAATTTTCTATGGTTAGATGTTAAAATAACCGAGGAATACATTTCATAGTCTTTGATTCATTCGCTCTTCATCTTATCCTTTCAGGTGGCATGCTGCTTGCTTATGTGAAGAACAATTAGGGAAATATTTAAATGCATTTGTCTGGGTTTTTTTCCTAAGTCAGAGGGGCTTTCTTTTGGTATTTTGGTGTACATAGCACTGAAATAGGTTCCTAATGATTAACTACAAAAAAGCAGGTGGGAGGATAGTAGCAGCATGTGTTCAATTGAAAGTCCAGCTGGAATATGATGTACTCGGGCAAAACAAATTCAGAAATGAAAAGATACTGCTGGGATAAACCTTGGGGCAGAGCTTAATCTGTAATACAGTTTAGTTTTTTGGGATCTACCAGGTGATGTGTGTGGAGATACTGAAAAGTAGTAAGAGGTGGCAGATAGTGGTGTTGTGCTGGAATTTAAGGAAAAAATTGGTTTTGTTGTTGTTTTTCCTAATAAGTCTTTCGTTGTCCTAAAAAGTTTGGTTTTTTTTTTTTTTTTTTTTTTTCCAAAAAAAAAGCAAGCCAACTTTTTGCCAGTAAAGTACAAATTCAGCCACTTAAAAAATGTGCATAATTAAATAACTCTTAATAGAAATTATTATGGATTGCTGCTCTTGTTGGTTAGTCCTTTCTTGGTTGGGAAGAGACAGTCACTGACTTCTGAGTTGCAGTAATTAATCAGGACCCTTGACCTAAACAGCTATTTTGAATGGATGCCTAGTGATAATCCTCTGTCTGGGTCATTTCAGTTTATTGTTGGAGAACGTTGCAGATCCAAGTGAAGTTTCCCAGGTCTTCTGCATGGGCACGATGATAGCAGTAGTACTGAAAGGGTAAAACAAACGAGAGCAGGAAAAATGCAGTACAAACAGAAGAGGATCCTGGGATTATAAAATAAATCTAAAGAGACCATGTCTGGAGAGATATCTGCAGAGTGAAAGTAGAGCACAGAAGGACTGAGAAGAAAAATTCGCTTAAAGTCAGTGGAAGACACCATTTCTAGCAGATCCCCAGGTTGTTGGGAGCTGTGGGGAGGCTGCAGCCGACTGGGTGAGGGGCAGGGGCGAGGGTGCCCACTCCTCCTCCTCACCCGAGAAGTTGCCCTGCAAGCAGGCAGGGTCTGTTAGGCAGCCTGGGTGCAGCTCTTCCTCTGCTTTTGCTTTTGCAAACCCTGCCATGCAAGGGCAGCGTTCATTATACGTGACGATGGTGAACTTCCTGGCTTGTATTTGTTGACCAAAGCCTGAAAATTGCAAATGCAATTCCTCTGTCCACTCCCCGAAGTCCAAACTTTTCCTGCGGACAGCTGTCGTCATGTGGCTCCTGTGCTGTTCCGTCGCATCGCACAGGGAGGGGAGAGCTCGTGTCTTAGGCAGCCTTTGGTAATTTGTGTGGCGTGGGTTTGGCTTGTTCACAAAAGGGGATTTCGAAGAATGGTGAATTGCCAGTCAAAAGCAGCCCCATGCTCTCTTGGTGTGTGCCTGTTAGCAGTTCGTTGGGGGTTTTATTTGGTTTTGTTGTTTTGTTTAGGTCCAAGTTGTTCAATATAATCTTCCCCTTCAATGGGCCTGGCCAAAAGCACTTTTTTTTGTTAATATTACTGAGGTGTTTTACTGCAGCGGCGGCGGCGATTACAAGACTACTACTACGTTTTGGCTAACAAATGCAATAAATGTGATGAAAATCCCCCTGTGTTTTACATTTCACTGCATAACATGTTTATATAACATGTTAAACACTTCTGTCTGAAGAACAGCTTTCCGCAAAGGTAAAATGTATTTTCCATGGCGCTTTTTAGAATTACTGTGGGAAACGGTAACTCCTGTTCGCTTCTCTCTCCCCCTATACCTAAGTCTACATTTCCCAGCGCTTTTAAAAATACACGTTTTCTTATTTTCCCACCGCCCTTTGAAGTACAATTTTTCAGTGTGTCTTTCAGTTTTACAAGGTGAGAGGCTGCTGTCTGGAGGGCACAGCTTTCCCGATGCTGGGGACCTGGCGGCGGCGCTGGGCGGGAGCAGCCAGGTCCCTGCCGGAGCACGCCGTTGCGCGAGCGCTAATTTGGCTTTTTGTATTCTCATCCTGTCTGTTTGTGGTATTTAATGCTCTAACATCTCTCTGGTTGGGTGAACCCATATGTCATTCAAATGGGAACCTGTGCCTTGCCATTGGCCTGACAGCCGCTCAGCCGTGGAGCACAATGATAAAATTATGAAAACTGTGTCTCTGCTCATTGGACCAGTGGAATTTACAAGCATTTCTCCTCGATGTGCCTAAACACTGTGTTGCCGTGCCTTGGCTCACACAGCAGATTTTTCTGGATTATAAGCCTTGTCAATAGTGTGAAAGCTCACTTGTGTCTTTTCCTCCTCCCCCTTTTTTTTTTCCCCTCTTCCTTTCTTTGTAGATGTGTGCTCCTCACACACGAAATCAAAAGTCAGCTGCCTGAATCCTTTGATGGTTACAAAAATAAATGTTTTGTTTATATATTTAAAATAAAAGCAGAGATATTTTTATGATCAGCAATGTTTTGCTGCTGCTTGGTTCTGTCAATGTATTTAACAGTCAATATGAGAAATGTTATTTATATGCAGATTCTGTTTACTTCAGCATTATTTATAAAGCAATACTGTGTGATAGTAAAGCCATGTCTGTAAAGTCATGTTTTTGCTTCATGTCTCCCTTTTTGTGGTGTGGTGCACATTACAAATACATAATTCAAACATAAATGTTATTTGACATGAGGGAATAAAACTATTTTCAGCTCATGAAAAAGCCCTGTTAGTATAAACTTGAAAAGCTCTTTCTCAAAATCACCACTGTTGAACTGATAGCACGTTTCTGCTGTAGTGTAGCCTTACTTTTTTGCGTGTGGTTGAAATGTCATGGTAATAAACAATTCATCTTACAAAAGTTAGCAAAATACGCTTGCTAATGCTTGGTAGTGAAACCAAACCCTGCAATCCTAATGTATTAGTAAGGTATAATTTTGCTGAAACAGCCTTGGCTTCTGTTTCTGTATATCTTGCTTGCTTTGTATACCTTGTTATTGGTTGAGTTTAGAAATCCAAGACAAGTTTCTCGGTAATTAAAATTATCAAGGCGCTCCCGCATCTTTATATTATCAGAGAATTTGCTGTGCTTTCTGCATACGACGGATGAATTTACTGTTCAAGCCTGTAAATACCGTTGAGTGTCTGTTGTGGTATATATACTGAAATATAAGGGAAAAATTCATTGCCAGGCTAATTATTTCTTGTTTTTCTGATAGTGAATTTGATAGCGCCTCTGTGTGTAATTTTTTCCATTTTTTTTATTAACTGAATAAACTTGACAGTAGGAAAAATGTAAAGAAGGAATAGTTAGTGTAACTGAAACTTGGTTTTGTGTTTGGTGTTTTGTTGTTTTTTTTTAACAGAAGTACCATGGTCTGTTCTTATTTTAATGGAACTCCTTTGCATTTCACAAAAGGAGAAAAAGACACCTGAGAGTAGCTAGCAGAAAATTGGTTCCCAATTAGTCTTCCAATTAATTGCAAATTTCTTGTATCATAGCTTGTATAGTACCTTTCCTGACTATCATCATCAGACAAAAAGATTGTGGAGATCCTTTTAATCCAACACACTACAGAGCTTTTTCTGGGCTTTCTGCTATCCTCTTTGGGCTTGCTGGTAATAACGTAACAGTGGGGTTATCTTTCACATTCACGATCTATGAAAATTTTAAAACTGAAATCTTTATTTTCTGTTTGCCAGCAAAATTGTGTGCTGCTTTGTGAAATGTAGACAAATCCATATTCCTTGCCCCCAGGATATTGCAGTGTAAGTCCCTCAGCTCATACGTTCACATATGCATCGCTAGTTACACTAGTAGCGTTGGTCCCGTTAAGCTCAGTAGCGCTACTCTTACGATTAAAATTTAAAAATGCATAGCAGTTTGCAGAGTTGGAACCCGAATAACATGTAATAGAAATAAATAAGGACGTGGGTGGGAAAAATGTATAGAAAAGGTTGAAGGTTTTGCTGAGTTTGTAGGGCTTCTTTGGAAACATGCATTTCAACTGGGACTGACTTCATGGTTTTATTTATAATATAAACTTTAATAAATTATAAGACCTATATAGCAAGTACTTTGAATTCATGTATTTCATGAATCCAGCTGTAATGTGCTTTGTAGGGCTCTGCAAAGCACTGCACTACATTGTGTGTCTGCCCTGTTCATGTGCTGAATTTCTTTCCTACTGCTTTTATATTACTGCACTTGAGAGAGTTTTCACTTGCTAGTTGGAACAGAAGCTGAAGGGGATCTTTAGGAAAGCACAGTCAAGCAGACATAATAAATTTTGAAAGGCATAAAAACCTACTTCCCAATTGAGGGAGGTAAAGATTTACAATACATCATAGAAATACTACTATTTTTTTTTTTTTTTCGATAGAGCAAAAATCTTCCAACTTTGCAAAGCTTTTCTTCCTACAAGGCAGTGGAAGAGCCATTCGAAATGTAACAAGTTGTTTTCTTTTTGACTTGAAGATGAAATGAGATTATTTTCAGATCAGTTACAGCCAGCAAAGCAGAAGAGGCAATGCTTTTAAATAGGTGCTTGTCTAGGTTTCCTCTGATGCACAGAACGGTTATGTTGGATGCTAATTATTTGGATACATGCCTTTTCTTCTGGAGAGACATTGAGATTCACTGCACTGAACCAGCTTGTCTTTCCTCAAGGGAGCAGGTCCTCAGTGAAGTGCTTCCCAGGAAGAACAAACACTGGTGAAACAAACTAGCGTTTAGTTAAAGATAGCACCTAGTAGTGTATGCCTTATGGTGTGAGGTTATAAAATTAGCTGGTTTTTAAAGGTCTTCAGCTGA
The DNA here is from genome assembly GCF_000687185.1 of Egretta garzetta. Lineage (NCBI taxonomy): Eukaryota > Metazoa > Chordata > Aves > Pelecaniformes > Ardeidae > Egretta > Egretta garzetta. Next base: position 2,388,508 of record NW_009260493.1, read on the forward strand.
CAGCTTCCCTTAACAAAAAACCCCACAACCGAAAACTCAAAAAACCCCCACCACTAACCCAAAATGGTAAAAAAAGTTTTTTCAACACTCAAATTTCCAGGCTAAACAGAACATATATCTTTAAGTTTGAAGACAGCTTCTTCTCTTAGATTGATAATTTAATGACATTCACCACATATCTGAGCTGTTGAGAGAATTGGATTATAAAGATTTGTAGATCGCTTTTAACAACATACACTATTAATTTATTTTACCTTTCTAACATTCCTGTTACTTTGAAATGTTTTTTTTTAAAGAGCTGTTATATTTT
>NW_009260493.1:2388828-2390963 GCF_000687185.1 Egretta garzetta
CTGCCTTCACTGCAAAAGAGTATTTATTACTGCTTCTCTTCTAGGTGAAATGTGATGACATCATCTTCCCCATCTATTTTAAATGTAGTAAAAAGGATAGGTTTTGCAAGCACGCTGCTATATGTGAGGAGAGGAAGGGAGCAGGTGGACATTGGAAGTGGTTTGTAATGGGGTCTTACCCGGTAGGGACTTCCCTTACTGTAATGTAGTACAGAAATTTACTTGTCTTATCCGAGTGAGAAATCTCTAATTTCACCTTTTTAATCCTCAAGTAAGACTTTTAATGCTGTTCCCTTCTGTGGTAATATATTTTATAGACCTTTGGATGTATTTGTGGCTACTATATTTGCGTGGGTTGTTTGGCTATTGTTACAGGTTTGAACGTTGAATCACATATGTCTTGCTGGTTTCTTAGCTTACTAAATCTCTTCAAACATCATGATCTTGGTGAGTAAATAGTAGCACGTGCCATCATTCCATCTATTTTCTGTAAAATTAAGAGTCTTGATGAATTTAAACTGTGGGGATTTAGTTTATTTTTACCTCTTGACACAAAAGAAAAGCTGAATAGAAGCTGAAGGACTAGACAAAAAAAGCACAGATTATTTAATGTTTTTTTTGTTGTTTGCTTTTAATTGGCAGTGCTCCTATTCCTCTCCCTTTCCTCTACCCTGCTCGACCCCCACCCCCCAATTTCTGTGCTGAATGTTTAAACCAGAGGTCAGTTTGGATCTGTGTGTTGTTTAAAATACGCTGCAACTGAACTGCTAAATGGAACAGCAGCATCAGCATAAAGCGCAGAGACCATATTAGGTCTGAGAGGATGGAAGTGCGCATAGGTTATCAATAAATACGCAAATCAAAGTGAGCTTACTCCATAGATGTATTTTTTTCATAGTGAACTAACAGTGTTTTTGAGCTCCAGTACCCTTCTCATCACAGAGTAATGATTCCAGTTCGTGCTGTTCGTGTTTTCTCCTTTTCTTTCTTCTAACTCCCATAGCACAGCTTTTTCAATCCAGCATTCACTGCACATGTTCCAGTCATGAGGTTACAAAGCTGACATTGCAGTCTCAGCAGAGGTTATCTCTTTAAAATTCCCTAAAATTCCCCTTTGGCACATCCAGTTTGGCAGCTGGGTTTCTGTAGGAAACTGATGGAGCCACCCCCTCCCCTTATGTCCTTTATAAAAATAGAAATCTATTAAACCTCTGGCCAGAAGGGCAGATGGGTAAGTACTCCCTCCAAAGCAGACAGTGCTGCTTCCTAAGCTTTTCTCCCTAGTTTTATACTCTCCAAAAAATCAGATTTATATACTTCAGAGCCAACTAAGTAGTGAAAATATCCGCTTTTAACATTAAAATGCAACTTGCCTGTTGTTCTTCAGGACATGTGAACTCTGTGCTCTGGAGGGTATACACAGCTGCTGAGAAATATTGACCTGTTGTTTGAAATATTTTAAATAGTTATGCAACTGCAAAATCAGAAGCTTAGTTTAATCTTAGAAGCTTGTGCCTGAACAATGTTGTAGCTGGTAAAGTACAACTGGTACTCAGAGAAAGATTTGCCAAACCAAATGGGAGGCTTAAATATCTAACTACCAACATAGAAAAGTGATCGCTGACCTAATAATGTTCAAGAACTAATCTAAATGGGCATTGCCCACTTGCGTTTTACAAAGTGGCTTTACTTTCACACAAATAATGTCCCTGAAATGCACTAATTATTTGTTTCTGCTTCCTGCAAGGAAGGAATGGAGAGAGAATTGTGTGTGCGTCCCTCTCCTCGCATCATTACTTTCCCCTTGGGTGTCATTCCGGGTGAGAGCTGCGATGACTGCTTTCGTGCTGGAAGTGGGTTAAGTTTTATGGTAGAATACAGGTGTCTGAGTTTGAGGAGACCCAAAAAGCCAGTGTCTTCCCTGAAAGTCAAGGAGGACTTTGTAGCTTTACTTTGGGCTGCAGCTTTCTCGTGGCACCTGTATCTTAGAGGGCTCTGCGTGTCCTGTCTTCTAGAGAGCTGGAAGTTGTTACTTGGCATATGGGATGCTTTTTTGGAAAGTGAGAATTGTGAATTTGGATTCATGGGATGAGGGGGGCCCAGGAAAACCAAAACCAAAAGACTCTGCGGTTCAG
>NW_009260493.1:2390993-2398753 GCF_000687185.1 Egretta garzetta
GGGTGAACCGCCAGCCAAAGCCAACGTGACTGGTAGCTGCAGTGCCACTTCTCTTGCATCACCTCTGGGTTCACCTGACCGTGTTGAGTTGTTTCTCTGTGCTGCACCAGCAGAAGGCTGCCCGTTATCTTTTTGCTATTTTAATGTGGTGGAACGGCTCGATAGAGGATCAGGCCAGCTCTGGGGGACTGACAGGCTGGGTGAAGAGAAAAGCCAGGGATTGGGACTTCTGGAGCAGCAGATAGATTGGCTTGGAGCTGTAGACCAGCTGTCTTGGTGCTGTAGCCTCTGGAGCATGATACAAAACGTGAACAAGCCCCACTACGTCCTGCTGTCTTTCCAGAAGAGGCAGTCATCCTTGTTGTGGTGCCTGCTGTCAGGAGGCCCCTTCTTTCCCCAGCCCCTGAGCGTGCAGAGGTGGGCGCTGGGCAGTTGTGAGGCAGGAACCCACTCAGTGGATTAGATGAGGAGCTCAGGAGCAGTTCTGCATGGAGCGTTTCCTGTAGAACAGCTTTGAACAGCTCCCTCCCGGGAACCTGTGCTTTTTCCATCCCCTTTGGAAGAGCTTAGCACGCTGTTGGCCCCTCTGGAGAACTGCAACAGCAACTGCTATTTTGACTCGCTCTGCCTGGGGCTTGTGATCTCTCTTTGAGGACTGTGACCCCTAAATAGGCTCTTCCCATCTCTTTGTGGATGGTCAGCAAACAGTGACTACATGCACCTGACATCTGATGCTAAATCCTGTATGAGTTGCACAGAGCGTTGCATTTTCTCACTGAGTTACTATGTCTATTTTCTTGTTTTTATTGAGAAGTCTATGCTAACATAGCCTTGCTATTTAACCATCTTTGAGTCAGCCTGAAGCCCTTTTCTCTGTGTGTTGTTTTTTAATGCAGTGAAGTGTCTACCTTCTTGCTATGCTTACTATTCTTACCATTCCTCATTACCTCACCTCTTACTTATTATGAACTTGGTATGTCATAGGAAACAACAAAAATAATTTTGTCCTTATCCTCTATGTCCACTGGAGCTTGGGTAAAAGAACCCCAAAACCCACCACTCTAAATTCTTCTAATACACTAAACAATGCAGGAATCCGCAAGTTTCTCACCAATCCACGTGAAAAAGCATAATGCGTCGTGTGAGCACTTGCAATCCATTTCAGCGCAAAGTCAGATGTGTTAACCACATTTCCCTTCTCTACCACATGCGCAGAGAAATTTATGTAACAAAAAAAAAATGTTGACAGTCACCTCCTGCAGCCCTTTTCGGAAGAGGCTGCTTCTTAACAGTATTTTGCAAGGAGAAGCGAGAACGCAGAGGACTGAATATTCAGAGTGCCCCTGTGGAGAGTTGCAGGCGCCTTGGGAGTGAAACCAGGAGGGTGTAGGCCCTCACTTGTGTGGTGCAGACATCCTTCATCACCTCTCTGAACAAGCTTAAGTCTGGGCCCCTTTTGTGCTTAGCGCTGTAAGACAAAGGCTACCTGGGACACCTTTACTACACAAAAGCAAACCAAACTGTTCCGTTTCCTGCTTGTCTCTTACTGTTGGCAAAATGTGCTGCACCAGGCAGCTCCCACCATTCTTTACAGTCTGGGTGTCTTGGAGTAAAAAAACCCCAGTTGATTGGTTTCTTTGTTTTTAACTGAAAGATTTCCCTGTAATGCAGCTGTTTTGTCAAAAGACACTTCTCTAGACTTTACATTTTGGAGGTATTGAATGTTCCTGATGGATCTTTTAAAGTGTTTTAAAGTGCATAATTGGGGCACTTGAGCCTAAAACTACAATTATACACTTGTGTGTTAATTTTGTGTACAGATAGATATTACTTCAGTCTGGCCATAAATGAGAAGGAAGCATTTTATTGTGAGTGTAAGAATTTGTTTTGTGAATGCTTAAACAAAATAGGTGTTCAGATAATAGCCCAAAACAACCAGACTTGGGGGGGTAAGGGGGGCTTAAGCTTTCAGGAAAGGGAAGGAGCATGCATGGATATACCAGAGATGCTTGGATCCTTTGAAAGAACAGTAGGTATCATAAAGATTAACTGATGGAGTACAATATTTAAGTTAAGATTAGTTGCAGTATGAATTAAAAGAAGAATTCTAAAAGAAGAAAATTTGGTAGAATGAATGAATGAGCTTGATGGTTGATTCTTTGTAAGTTTTTAGGGGGGCTCTTCTCAATTAATCAAAACAAGTCATTTTTAATAAGTGATGTTATGACTATAGAGGATGTTTGTTTTTCTGTTCCATTTTGAGTATAATATGTGAATTGGATTATCTGTATTCAGATACTTAGATTTAGCAGATCTTTCGAAAATGTACTTGTGGTAAATGATATGAGGAATAATTTATAATAATAATCTTATTTTGAGTATAATAAAAATGTAATTATTTAAGAAATTATTATGTGCTATATGGCTTCAGCCATGAATTTATAAGATTGATGTCTTTGATGTTTCTGTCAGGGTTCTTTTGAAGTTTTCCAGTGCTAAGTAATAGGTCAAATTAAATAATAGAAATGGAATAATTCAAATATCTAAACTCTGTGACTATCAGGAGGGGCTTGAAAGTTTTCTTTTTAAAATGCTTGCAGCAATGTTTGAAGTCATAGCTGTATTACAGCTGTAAGATGTGGTGTTTGGACCATTATGTAAGTACTGTTATTTAAGAGGCTGACTTGTGTTTTGTCTGTTCCCAGTAGAGAAAGGAAAAGAAAGGCCAGCACAGAAAAGATTTACATCTTCCTCTCTTTTTTAAATTTTTTTTTTAATTGCTGATGCTATTTGACCCAACTCTTCTAAAGAAGGCGTTTGGATATTTTCTTTTTTTTCTTTTAAAACAAGCAGAAGTACTCCAGAGTGTTTGCCTGTGTTGGTAGGAATGTTGTTGTTGAGGGACTGTGCCATGGGAATGGGATCCTGATCTTAGGCAGTTAATTTATTATCTTGCAGCATAGCATTATGCCAGGCTGGTAGAGATGTAATCAAATTTTCTTATCCAGTTGGTTCAGCCAGTTGTTCTGTTTGCCTCAGGATTCCTTGCTGCAGGGAATTTTTAGTGTCCAGATGAAAAGTGTGATTTTCATCCTGCTGTAGTAGAAGAAACTAGTAGAATTGGACTGTACAAATGACTACATTTGTCACAGAAATTGCTGAACCTAAATGATAGCTGTGGGAGGTCATGCCTTTTTCTTTTGTGTGTTGACCTCCTGTGCTGTGGACACTATTTGGGGATTGAAATCCATAATGAGAACACAAAGAGCTGTAAATCTGTTCTCCCACTGCATGCGCAAGGCAAGTTTTTTGTGGTTAGAAGTGAGGTATCCCTTGCACCCTCCCTTCAGGCATCTTGTATACATTGACAAGGTCCCCCTAAACCTTCTCTTCTCCAAGCTGAACAGCCCCAGTTCTCTCAGCCTTTCCTCAGATGTGAGGTGCTCTAGTCCCCTTCATCATCCTTGTGTCCCCATGCAGAGCTCCATACATTTCAGCTGCTCTCTCCCATAAAGGCCATCCCCATCCTCATCTTCCCAGCCCGTCCTCCTGAAAGAACCTGTATCCCTCTGCTGTAGCACTCAGTCATTGGGAGCCATCTCACCACATCTCCATCATCCCAATAAGATGGTAGCCCTGCGACTCCACGCAGAGCTCTAACTCATTGTGTTTATGCCCACGCTGAGTGTATTCCTGTACAGGCACTTGAGAGGCATCCCAGCATGCTGATTTCCCAGAAAGGGTCTGGGTTTTTTAACCTTTACATTCATCATATTTCTCAAGGAACTTGGAGCCCCAGGAGGATGGAAGAGTTGAAACTGCACTTCTGTAACATCAAAAGCTTGGGGTCATCCAGCTCCCTGCGCAGTGAGATGCTAGAGTGCAAATGCATCTGTTGTCACAGGTGTACTCAGGTGGACCTTTCGGGGCTTGGGGCGAGAGCTAGGAATAAAGAAAGAAGAAAAGCAGCTATTGGGGAGAGAGTGTGTGCACTGTGATTGACCTATGAAGCCCAATAGTCTACTGGAAACTGAACAAGTTTGGGTGGGCAGAGGAGAAGGGCATGAGGTGCTGAAGAGTACGCAGCATTGCTCCCTGTGGAAGATACCTTATATTCTTCTCTTGCTATTTTTAAGAGGTACAGTGAAGGGCTCCAAATGATCTCAGATGATTTAGCTGTGAAAACCGTCAAAGTTAGATATGGTAAAGACAGTATTCATCAAGATCGATGTCTTTGGAGGAGCACATGAATGAAATAAAAAGCACCCTGCTCTCTTGAAAGAGACTGGAAGAAGGAAGAAAAACTCATGGGTGTGTAAGATGCTGGGGAAGCGATGGTAAACAAGGTTGTGTGCATTTTCTCACTACTGCAATTAAAGAATAATGTTTGCATTTCTTCCAGCTACCAAGATTGTGTGCCAGAAGAAATGTAGAGTGAAAGCCATGCTACAGAGGGATTTTTTTCAGTCTCCAATAGTTAAGTGTTGGGAGTCTCTCTGTGTATAAATGCATAAAAATGGAGGATTACTCATGTGGTTAGATTGCCTGCTATTCAGACTCAACCCATACCTCTCATTTGTGTTCCCTGCTTTAGAAGGTTTGAATGGCACTGCAAAACTTCTGAAGAAAAACGTTTATATGTACGTATTTTTCTTAACCGTATTTTATTTTAACCACCATTTCAGAAATAGTGGTCAAAACTGTTACAGTTTCCCGGAGAATAAATGGCAAATACGGGATTTGAGGACCAAATACTGTTGTGTAGTCCATTCATAGGTGCACAAGAAGTGCCCTGTGATAAATTATTTGCTGTATGATTAAAAATCAGGTTAAATACAGGGTTTTGCAGTTTTCTTTAATGGCTGGCATTTTGTAGTGAGTTAGTGCAGTGAGGGATGAGGTTTCCTATGTGCTTTTTACTGAAACACTGACCACTGGGGACAGCGTAGGGATCAGGTGAAGCTCACATTGGTTGTGGCAGTTCTGATGTGCTTTTTTCTCATGTTGGTTTGTGAAATGGAAATCAAATACTTAAGCAGATTACATGATCCCTTATAATTGTTTCTATCACTTTAAAAAAAAGGAAGGCAGAGTATAAGAATAGATATCTGACTCATCATTTAAGTGTGTGTGTCTATATATATATATAGGCACTATGATTTCTCTCTATTTTTAATACAATATATCAAAATAGCTCTTCTGAAAAAAATTCTATTGCAAATTCTCAGTCTTCTGTATGGTGTTGGTCTGAGGGGATGGATATAACAATATGGTAATCTTTTACTAGAGATCATATTTTCATCCCTTAATTTGCAGAAAGGACCAAATGTTGCATTAGTTCAAGCTGTAATGCAGCGTACAAATCAACACTTCCAGGCTCTTGTGTTGGAAAAATGTCTTCCTTTTGTTTCTAGACTCAGCTGTTTACCTCTCCCTTGAAACTAATTTTAGCTCATCTAAAACATGCAAATTTTTTATTTTTGTTTGTTTGCTGGTTTTAGGGGAAGGTGGGAGTGGGAGGTGGTTGTGATATTGGCATAGATTTAGCATTTACGGCAGAGGTAGTTTTCATCAATTTCTGACAAGGGAATCAAAGTGTTCTTTCTTGGAAGGAGAGATATTGCTTTTCCTTATAAATGATTGACTGTTTTGTGGTAGTAGTCTTTATTTATTTGGCTCTCATCATGAAGAATAGCAAACTTATTCAAAATCTTAGTACATCAAAAATATGTCAATACATAAAACATAAGTACTATTCCATACTACAGTCTATGCAAAAAACTATGTTAATAAGATGTGAAGGTTGCACAGCTAAGAAGTCAGAAAACATAAATGATAAGATTCTAGCAGCCACATTAACTGAGCCACATTTCACATACTCTATATTTTATGAAATGCCTTTGACAACATAAATCAGTAAGAGAAGGTGCTATATATGTGCAACACGGCTCAGTTAATGTTGCTTTTGGAACCTTAACATCTATATTTTCTGACTGGAGAGTTTTTTAATCATGTAATCTTAGTAGTTTTTTACATTCTTTTTTTTTTTATAGTTTCTGTTTTTTAAAAGAGAGGAAAATTGCCTGTACTAATAATGGGTTAGCTCATGTTGCTTTGATTTAAGCTACAGTAAAAAGCAGTATAGAGAGAGCACCTCATGACAGGTACATACTTGATGCCATATACATTGCTCTGACAACTGGTGTAATCATGCTGCTGTGCACTTTTTGAGGAAAAGGGGACTACGGGCACGTGTTTGAAGTTCTGTCCTTTCTGTCCTGCACGCTAACAGTAGTGCAGGGTATGACTGCATTGCAGACTGCAGCCTGTTGTACAGATACTGGAGCTACCTTTCCAAATGAACTGGCTTGTGTACAAGGAGCGGTCTGTCCACAAGAGCGTGGATCTCCCTCTGACCTAACTCACCCTTCTACAGAGCATGGCAAATTAGCCTAGCTAGGACGCCTTCTGGTGTAGGCTCCTTCCAATATCTGAGCTAGTTTGCGGAGCTGCGTACTGCACTGCAGTCTTCAACATAGACATACATTTAATGACTCTGCAAAATCCTCTACCTTGCAAGGTCTGGAATGGGGGTTATTGTGCTGTGGCACAGAAACGTGCTTTTTATCCTTTCGCTTCCTTGCTCTGGGTCGCAGGGTGGGCTGGTATCAGGCCCAGTGTTAATATTTTAAAGGCTCTTAATAAGATTTTAAAGTTCATACTTCAATGTAAAGGCAAGCAGTCTAGGAAAAAGACAGTAACATAGGTGAACGTTGTGACCAATGTATTGTCAAAAGGTCAAAGCTAACTGATAAGAAGTAATAGAATTTATAGAATGTATGAATAAAATGCCTTAGTGTCAGGATTTCTGATTTACCTGTGATTAATAGCCTTGACATTAACACCCAGCTTTTTACTTGGTTTCCTCTTAGACCATTTTTTTGTCATTCAGTGAGAAGGATTTGTAGCCTTCGTTAAGACTTTGTGTGCACAAGCACACGGGGCTTGGACATGGTGATTTGAGACAGGAGACCGTGCTGCACTAACTATGATAGAAGCTTCCACTGACTGTGTGCCAGAGGATTTCCCTATGCTGTCTAACCATATTATATTTTTCTTCTTTCTGGATTCCAGCTAAACATGCAGATGAAGACCTGGGCTTACGTGAACTCAGAAGTTCTAGATATGAACCAAATATTTTTTTTAACTCTGTGAAAGTCAGAGGGTTAGTTTTTCCCTTTTAACTTTCTATTCAAAAGTATGGAGAAATGCATGGTATTAATGTTTGGGGGAAAATACTAATGTTTTGGCAGAGGTCTGGAAATGCAAGACCAAAGCAGTAGATGTTTCAGAAAATCACAAGAGTTTTATTTGAAGGTTTGATGGGAACTGTGTGATAGCTTTGTTTATAGTTATTAGTGAAGTGACCACTGTAAAATTAAAAGAATTAGAATTAAATTTGGCTATAATGCTTTGTTGACTGAAAGAATGTGCTGTGTTACTCCTGCTGTGAAGTATCAGGTGGTGGTGTGGTGTCTTTTGGGTTTTTTTTTGGTGTGTCGATGCCGCCCCCCCCCCCCCCCCAGGAATCCCGCTCACTATACACTTGGTATTCTACTTTCTGTGTACTTACAGTGTTGTAGTTGCTTGGAAGGTGGGATGTTACTGATGATTACATTTCTACAACATTCAGGTCTGTTCACTGTTTCTCAGCAAAGCAGGCCATTGAATCAGGTAGTGTCACCCTTTCTTCTGACTGT
>NW_009260493.1:2398763-2418510 GCF_000687185.1 Egretta garzetta
ATTATCCAGGGTCTGCCTTGCTTCTTGGGCACCAAATAGGTTGCAGGGAGAGGCAACGACCGATGTTGCCAGGACTCTTCCCATGCAGTTGGCATGTCATGGTGACTGGCATGTTCGGGTGGGTCCCAAAGTGACACGGCAGAGCTTTTTGTGCTAGGAGGCATGTAAAGTTTCTTCCATTTTTGACTGGACCTGGCCATTAGGATGGTTTAAAAGTGCAGTAGCTGCATATTGCTGGTATTATCAGCGTACCTATGCTAACACACTAATTCTGTTACATTTTAATTTTAAAAATTATTATAATGACTGTAATGCTGTCTAATGATCCTTCTCCTTTGACATCAGTTATAGATTATGCATGCAAAAATTGCTTAAAACTTTCATTACTATCAAGGTATTACCTGGACAAAGAATGTCTGCCACAAGACCCCTTGTTCAAGCAAGAATTGAAGATAATGGGCTAAGTTATAGGTTTAATTGGATTTCTCACACCTCTTCATTCTGGCTGCCAATTTTGTTCCTCTTTTATTCCCATGCTTTCCTTGTTCGCATTAAGAGTAGTTTAATCACTGATGGTCAGTCATAAGTCTCTGAAAACAATGCTATTTGTACTGTGCAAGTCAGATAGGAGGCAAAATAATTACTACAGTTTCTGTGCTTGCCTAGAAATAGATTCAAACTTGGGTCTGTTCTCTCTTGAACCGTCCCAAGAATGTGTGCGTTACCACATGCATGCTGAAGTTTCCCAAATTCTCATCTCCTGTGTTGTGTGGGCACAAAGAATGTGGGTGTAAGGGAGAAAAGGAGGGAGGGTTTACCTTATGAAGAAGGAGGATGCTTGGGTCATTCACTCCAAGCGTTGTAATTAATTGACTTCAGATTTGTTTTGTTCTGGGGAGATTTTAATTAAACTTTTTTATATGCTGCTTAATAAACATTTGTCCATAAGCGGTATCTTGTGATCCCTATCTGTAAAGCAGGAGGATTAATTTGCATGTTGTTGTTTGTTGTTTATTTAAATAGCCACAGAAATTATACTGAGTGTTCTGCTACGGCAGCAGTGATGGGTCTTTGCACTGAAGAGTATAGCATCTAAAAGTAGCATTAGGATTATTGTTGCATTTGGGGAGCAGTTGTTTGTTTTTTTTTTAAAAACCAAAACAAAACAGTTTGGATTGGGAGAATATGGAGGAAAATTTCAGTGTAAGTAGTTGATATGTAAGGTCAGAAGAAGAGCCCAGTACCATTTTTTTACACCTGAGTCTGGAAGCAGATTGCTAGGGAAAAAAATTTAAGAAATTGGAGCAGTCTCCCAGCTTCTGGCAATCAAGGTGTTATTGCTTCTTCGGGTTGCATGTGTTTGTTACTTAGTACCTCACACACCACATGTTCATTGCTTTCTCACAGGACACAAAGGCGTATTGCAAAGAGGTGGCTGGAACATAAGCATGGCTGTATTGGGTCAGATGGAGGGTTCATGGAGCCGTGTATCCTGCTTCCCATGGAGGCTTTAATTGGACGCCTAGAGAAGAGTCAGAACAAAGCAAGCATGCGATACTTCCCCTAATACTCTCCAAGCCTCCAGCTATTTTCAGTTCAGGGACTTCCCGAGCCAGATGTGGCTCTATATATTTGGTAACCCTTAGAGGATGTATCTTTTGTGAACTTGTCCAGTCTTTGCTTGAGCCCACATAAACTTTCAGCTTTCAAAGCATCATTTGGCAAGGAGTTTCAAACATCTGCTACCTCTGTGACTACAGAACTTGCCTCTCTCTTGTTTTGAAGTTTGCTTCTAACCAGCTTCTACCATTTAATGCCTCCTAATTGATGTGTTGGACAAGATGGTTTTGTAGCTTTCTATCATATTCCTACTTCCTGGTGTCTTTTCCATACTCAAAGGGTTATAGCTGCTTTGTATGGAAACTGTTCCATACCTTTGATCATTCTTGTTGCATTTCTCTGAACCTATGTGTTTGACCCTTCCTAGTAAGTCCAAGAAGTCTGTAGAGCGGGATTTTCCTTTGCAAAAGCTGTGTTGATGTTTCCTAATTCTGATCTTCATTCTTGTCTGTCCTGATTTATCCAGAACAGTCATCAGTCCTTCATAGTCTTAAATTATTCAAATCTCTGCCTTTTTTTTTTTTTTTTTTTTTTTTTTTTTTTTCTAAAAGCCATGCTCCAATTCTCACCTACCAAGGCAGCTCCAAGTTAGAGGCTGTGTACTGTCATGAGTAATTCAGCTATGTCATTCTTAAAGTTTAGACCTCTGGGGTGATACCGTATGGTCTTGAGCATTTCTTACTGTTCCTTTGTCAGTTTGTTCCATGAATAGTCCTGTCGGATTTAGACACATTCATTGAGTCCCTCACAAAGGAAGACTCCAGCATGGGAACCTCCCAAGATTTTTTCACAGTGCACACTAGTGCAAAAAATTTGTTAATCTTCTCTGTGACGGCCCTGTTTTCTCAGAATCTCCTTTTATACCTTGATCATCACTTGGCACTTCAGACTCTCTGGCAGACCTCCTGCTCCTGATGTGTTTGAAGAAATGATTCATTACTCATTTGATTCCCTTTCCTAGCTGTTCCTCCAGTTCTTTCTAGCCTGCCTTACTACATTTGAAATGCCTGAGTTTGCAGCCTTTTCTGTTTTCCTCATCTGGACTTGGTGTTGGCTTATTGAAGGATGCCTTTTTGCTTCTAGAAAACCTGTGATGAGCCATGCTGATGTCCCTTTGCTGTTCTTGTCTGTCTTAATAAGTCGTGAATACGGGTTCTGTGCTTTCCATGTGGTGGTTGTTATGCAGCTTTGATGCTGCCAGTCAGATTTTATTTCTTGTAGCGGTCTGTTTAGAGCTTCCTTCTAACAAGCTATCTCCTTTTTATGTAGTTACACTTTTTGAAGTATAAGCAAAACAGTAGTGGATTCCTTTGTTTTCATTGTTCCTGTAGGGATGCTCAGTTTAACTGTGTTGTGGTCACTGATGCGTAGTGGTTCTGCAGCTGTAGGTTGTAAAGTCAGGCTCCCGAACCAGCAGCTCTGTGGAACAACCTTTGGTAGTTACCCGATGCTTCCATCTCTGCTCTTGTTCAGCCTACATGGGAGGAGCTGAAATCTCCCTCCACAGAGCCTTGCACCGTGCCTTTGCTGATCTCGCTTGGTGCACTGCTGTCAGCACTGCCATAGTCCAGCCTTGCCTGGTGGTCCCAGCACTCTCCCTGATCCCACCAAGCTCCAGGCCTCTGCTGCTTGGTGAGGTGGAGTTTTCTTTTGCTTTGTTTCTAAACTCTGTGTAGCACATAATATTACTTTGTCATCAGCTGTCTTCCCTACATATTCATATCCTAGGATGATGCAAAATAGTGACCCACTGTCTCCCTTCTGCTAGATTTCTGACTACTGCTAGTGCTTTTGTTTGAGGCTTGATGTTCCAGTGATCCACTTTTTCTTCTACTCCCCCACTTTGTGTAGAAGACAATGTATTGTTGGATTTTCTTCTTGCCACCCTATTTGCTCTGCAGTCATCTGTGTGTCTGTTTTCATTCTTTGATTCTTCTCGGCATCTTCACTTGGTGACCCAGAATCTCCGTGTCTTTCTTTGTCATAGCAATGCCATACTTTTGAACAATGCATTCTTCTAATCCCCTCTCTTCAGTTTAAAATTTCATTTTTCTGATGCTTAGGTACCAGCAACCTGGTTCCTATGTTCAGGTGAACTTCAGCCCACTTGTACAAGTATATTCTAGAAATATTACAGTTCCTGATGAATCTGATCTCTTGCTTTTTCACTATCCTGTAAACTGGGCATTCAGATTCTCTTCTCCTTCTTTCCAGAAGCCCACATTTTGCTGTCAGGATATTTTTCCTTTTCTTCCTAGTGTTACTGGGACCCAGATGGACCACCACACAGGTTTCTCCTCAGCATTTCCTAGGAACCAGTCCAGGCTCTGTGACCTTTGCAGCTGACGGGCAAATCACCATGTGGTCTTCTGTCAGATCCCAGACTCCAGCTGTCTGTTTGCCTGATGATATTCCAACGCACCCTTTCTAGTTTGCATTGTAACTGCCTCATTTATGCATCAGCAGGGAGAGGGTATTTGTCAAAAAGGGTTACTTTGGTCACCGAAACATCTAACTGCCTGTGAAATGACGGTGAAGGAAATGGAGGCGCCAGCGAAGAGAACAAGTGCAGAAGTGGGGTTGCAGTGCTGGACTTAGGAGTTAGTAAGTAGTTGGACTACCAACTTTGCTCTGGCAGAAGTAATAGGAGCAGATAAAGTTGTGATAGTAAAAACAACCTACACATGTGTTTAAATTTAACTTTATATTATTATTATCACCTAGCAAATATTATTGTATTGTCGATGAGTGTAGTAAGTTAACCTTAGGTAGAAAAGGTATGTGTTTACATGTTGAGTAAACAGATTTATCAGTGTATCAGGGGCTCAGTGGGAACAACTCAGAGATCAAAGCACTTCAGATGTGCTTGGGTATCAGAGACATTTGCTTAGGGCAGGGATGTGTAGGACCAATGGGAGGCCCATCCTAGAAGAGAGAAGTCCTGTGTTATATCTGTCATTCATCTGAAATGGTACAAAATACCAGTGTTTGGGGAAAAGCACAGCTACCTAAAATAGGTTCAATATAGACACAATATCAGGAGCTTGTTGAAAGCATGCTCTTTCAAATATCTCAAGAAAATGTCAGTGTCTATTGATATAAGGCTTAACAGACTAAACTGATGCAGAAAATTCCTCTGACATTATAATTGACTTGCCTTTGGTTATAACTTAAATTCTCAGTATGTGTGGGGTTCTCAGTGCATGATACATATGCTGCTTTGTCTGTTAATAGGACTTGTAACAGGTTATTTTGTGTTGCACCAGTCTTTTGTTTTTATTCGTTTATTTTTTTAAGTTTATATTAGTAGGGGGGAGGAGACTGAACTTGACAAAAACTAAAACCTGCCAAATGCTAAGGTTTCTTCTGTAAGGCTTCAACATACAAATGCTAAAAAACCTGAGGGTTATGGGCAAAGCATTTCACAAAAATTAGTACTTTATTGCCCTTTTTTTTTTTTTTAAAAAAAAAAAGGCATTTCTCTATGAATATGTCTTTTACAATTGTAACTCCCCCGCCCCCCCCCTCCACCATTCTACTTTTGGGCAGGGCATCAGAATGATTCCTCTGTCAATGTGCCTCAGTAGTGTGCCTATAGAGAACAAACTTTTAAAATAACTGCTTCTGTATTTTGAGGCTGGGTGTTATGGGATCGTGATGTTCATCAGCATAACATTTTTCTTAGAAGCTCTTCCTTAAAAGACTAACTGTCCAGAGCACTCGGGCTTACTCTTCCTGCTCAGGCAAGAGGATCTAAGGGCTTTCATTAACTGCTGAGTAGAAGAGTAGGGCTGTTGGGTCAGGTGTATAGCTGAGGATACCGCTTCTGGTCAGGTTTGCCATACAGATGTGACATAGCAGCTGGATTTCATGTCCTCCTTCCTCAACTCATGCGTTTGCTTTGCTTGGCTCTTCCAACAGATACCGCCCCAGTATGGTCAGCAAGGTGTAAGTGGCTACTGCCAGCAGGGCCAGCAGCCGTACTACAACCAGCAGCCGCAGCCTCAGCATCTACCACCCCAGGCACAATATCTGTCGCAGGCCCAGCAGAGGTACCAGGCTCAGCAGGTAAGCACCGTCCTCTGCTACTGACAGTCGACCTGGAACTGGAAGCATAAAAATGATCTGTGTGAAATGAACAAAACTCGCCCAACCCCCTTTTGAGAGAGCAGTGTTAAAACCAAAATTAAATAGACACGGAATCAGACAACATCATTCTGAAAAGTCTTTGGGGATATGCACGCAAATGCATCTGCACACACTTTCAGGCTTTATCTTATATCTGCTTTTTTGAATAAAGCCAGTATATGTACCCCAGCAACTATTAATTGTGCTTTTAAAAAGAAGTAATGGTTTCTTGATCAGATGTCAGTGGAGGCTGGAGGTTTTCCTCACTTTTGTTCTGGTTTGTTTTCCTGTTAGACAAACGTCGTTTAGAGCTCCAGCATCTAATATGGTCACTACCATTTTGGTTTTCATATTGTTTCATTAGAGAATAGATGAGTTCAAGATATTTTGGAGGTGCTTTGTCAAGGGAGCTTCTTGGGAGATATTTTTAATTGATATAATAGCTATTAATTTGAATGTTTTCAGTTTGCACACCCAGTTAGTGAAACCGCATAATTCAATATCCATTGCAGTTCTTGAATTGTGCTTTATATGTTAGCCATTAAAATTTATTTAAAGTGATCCTGTTTTTAACTAAGAGGAGAAGTGGTAGTGTATGGGTCTGCTTCCCAGACCTTGAGAAACACCCAGATTTTAGATGCTCAACAAAATGGATGTCCACAGCTGATGCGGCTGTACGTGTAGGCTCAGTTGTTGTCTACAGTCTCAGCTCTGTTAATCACAGAGAGGTGATCTGGAAATGGAAAGATGAAACTAAAGCATACTCACCATCCTGGGAAATCTAACAAAAGTGAGTTGCTCAAGTCTGGGTATTAGTGGAAGCATCAGCACTTGCTGCAACTCAGTCGGGAATTCTGTCAGGCATGGTTGATTAACGTTTTGGGATAATGCTGGTGCAATGTAGGAATCTTAGCTTGAAATAAAAATAGTGTGTAAAATAAACTAACAAAAGATGCCATAAGTAGCAATGATACAGGAGGCTCCCCTCCTTTGATTTTAAAATAAAGCTATGGTAATTTCACCGTGTAATTACATGTTAATTTTTCTTCATCTACATTTTAAAATTCCATTGAGAATTAACTTTTTGCATTAAAATGCTGGATGGTTTATGAAATAGAATTCTTAATTGTATCTATGATGTTCTTGTAAATGTCACCACTTTCCATCTTTTGGATGATATGTAACTGCGACTTTAAAGATTGCAGTTGTGTCTTTAAATTTAATTTTCTCCCTTTTTACTCTGGCATTAAATGCTTGATTTCTCTATGACTCAAAAATACTATTCATAAGCATCTTGGTAAAGTCTTAGCAGATAAAGTCCTAGTAATACAGCCTATGAGACAGAAGAAACACAGCTGCTCCAATGTCTACATATCAGAGTTTGTGAAATTGAAATGTTTTTTTTTTTGCTGCCTTGGACACCTCATCACATTTTAAATACTGTCAGTTGAATGGATTGAGTATTTTAGTCTAAAAAATACACAAAGCGTACCAACTATACAGGACTTACGAAATAACAAGATACTGATTTATCTGTTGATACATGTTCCAATTACATCATTTGCTATCATAGCCAGTAAAGCAAAGGTTTGTGCAATGAAGTGAGGGGGTGTCACAGAAGAAAGGCAAAACGAGAGTAAAGCCTTCCGTATATTGTGGACTTCAGAGAACTAAGATGAAAAGACAGGCAGGGACAGATTCACAAGTAGAAGATAGCAGCCTTGATTTGGCCAATTTTTTTCTGTGAGGATTTGAGAGGATGATACAGGCATCTCAAGGTCAATAGGCATTTTTGCCTGAATCTGCAAATTCACATTAGGCCCTCACCAACACAGCCTTGTGGTTGGTAATCCTTGCTGTGAGAATTGCACCTGAAATTCTTGGTGGTTTGTGAATGGCTGGTTGGTTATCCTGTCCTTCAGTAGTGGTCAGCCTCTTAAGTTTTGAACTCTGATCGCAGGTTCTGAATTGCACAGGCCTTCCCTGGATTTTTTGTGTGTAATGGGACTATTTCATGTAAATAGTAAGTAGTCCTTAAAAGCTTGGGGCTTGCTCCTTTTCTTTTCCCTGTCTCCAGATTGGTTCGATGGCTGCTCTTCCCCCTGTCTTAAGAAGGGTCATCAGGTGAACACCTTCTCTCTAATGTTTCTCTGTAAAACCTCACCATTGTGTTCTTTAAACTAGGCAAGGCCCCCAAACACCCTGTTCTCTCTAGGCTTGCTTTGAACTGGAGGTTTGACTACATGACCTCTCTGTGAAGGTCTCTTCAAACGTCTGTGATTCTGTGTTGCTGTGATTTAATATTGGCTTTTCATATTCTAAACAGAATTTAAAAACAAACTACAAAATCATGTAATACTTGGTGCACCGGTTGGTTTATCTTTCTTATTTCTACTCTTAAAAATATGACTACATCCTGCTTATGTAATCCTGTCTATTAGAAAACTGAGCTAGTCTCAGTCATACAATCCGTCATGCTTTCTGTCAGTCATCCTTAGTTTTACTCTGTCTTTCCAGCTTGCAAATTAATTTCCTCCATGTTTTCTGTATTCTTTATCAACCGTTTTCTTGTCTTCGTATATTGATTTAGTTGCTTTTTGCACTCAACATTGGTGCAAAGTCCTAGTTTTGAATGGTCACAACTTTGAGGAAGTTATGGTCACTTGTTTCAGGATGTCGGCCTCAAGAAGAGAAGCTGGCTTCCGAAGATGCTTTTGTCTTGTGCTCGCTAGCCAGAATGATGGGGAAACTTTAGACTACAGTTGTTTTTCCTGGAGAGCATGGTTGGGTCATGAAGCAAGAGAAAATCGCTCTAATAATATTGATCTTGTTCATGGTAGCCCCAGCTGTGGATCAGGGCGTTATTATTCTGGTCATTCTCCAAGTACATAACAAAAAAGTGGTCTTTGCCCCAAAGAGTTTATAGGCTATTCTGTGCCTGGTGGACTGGAAGCTGAACTTGCTTGTAGCAGGGGAGCAGCTGTGAGGGGAAGAAGTTTCATATTCTGTTTCAGGGTAAATAAGCTGTCTCCCCGACTGCCGCCTTTGCGATGTGTGATTGAACTGGTTTTACTTCAGGATGGAGAAGGGAGCTTCTTCTCAGTAATTTGCCTCTTTTTCCCTACTGTATTTTCTTTATTTCCCTTGTAGATTTATGTCAGTCTACTTATTTTGGAGATTATCAAGCTGAAAGTAGTGTTTGTTCTGCATGGATGATGGACTTTTTCTCGCCACTGGTTTCCTTTTATGTAAAACCCTGTAGTGTGATGTACTGGGTATTCTATTATGGGGAGAAAACTGATAGGAAATTTCATACAAATAATGGTTTATTTTTGCTCTTTTAGACATAGTGTGAGTGAGCTTCTGCAGTCAGGTGTAACTCCTAGTGTTCTGCCTTGGAATTGGTATTCGTCTTCATTTCTCACGTATTGTGGAAGTGTGAAGCAATTGCTCCTTTTTCTTGACTCACTTGAATTCAATATGCAATCTTGTTGGTAAAAGTAAACAGATAAAATAATTTCTGGGACTGTTCCAGTGACTTGTGATTTTCCTATCTTTTAACAAGCGTGGAGGGGAAGGAGGAGAGTGGGATTTATTTGAATGTTTGAACTGTAAGTTGTTTAGATCTTTGTTAAATTGATTGCATGGGGGCAGAAAGGGAGTTTCTAAGAGGTTATTTGATAGTAATACTGGCATAGTTTACCATAGAGCCATATTGTAAGCCAGTATCAGTCATCCCCTCTTCATATCGGGAGCCTGCTGTTAAAAACCATTAAAGGAAGAGCTTTGTTTTAAGCAAATTTATTGCAGTAGCAGATTCATTGATCATTAGATATTGCCGGTAGATGTAGATACCGCCTTGGTTTGTTTTGTGTTTTTTTGGTTTTTTTTTTTTTTAAACATCTTTTTACCTTTACTGCTCTTTAAAAGAAAAGAGAAAGATGTGCTACATTGCTACAGTGTTGCCCTTGGCAGGGTTTTTCATCTCGAAATGGCATATAAATGAATAAATGCTTCAGTTGTTTTTGCAGTTTTAAATCTTTTGCCATAAGTAGAAGTGATATTTTGCTCAAGAATGTCATGTAATTGCAAACTTAAACTGTCATCATTAAACATTATTTTGTTAAGATAGTATGATGTGTATTTTGGGTTATTACGCTTTCCAACTGGCTTTTAAACAGCCATGTTTATATATTTTCTTGTTTTATGTAGCATGTGTTCATATGTATTGAGAGAGGATCGTGCCTTTGAGGTTTAATGTGTTACTTTATGAGTTGGGGCCATATCACTTTTTGACAGATGAAGCAGATCAGCAAAATAATTATGGTTTTACTCTTAGTTAGACAAAAATAGTTATTTTCTTCTACACCTGCTACTGTTATCCTGAAGTCATCTTTTGTTTGAAGTATTCCTGGAAGCTTTCCGCTTGCAAGTTTCCAGAATAGAGTGGGATTATGCTGATCCCTTCTCTCACGTGCAGGCATGAGATTAAAAGCAGGAAGAAAAGCGTGGCAGGTCCTTGAGGTGGGGCATGCGTGCGTGCTTTTCTGGGGCATTGGCCCTTCTGGTTAACAGTGTGCACGAAAAGGCTCTGTGTGTGTGTGTTTTTATACCACTCCTGTGTGGTTACCATAATTTCTTTTAAATGCCGTAAAGGAACAGTCAAGTAGTTCAGGCTCAGTCTTTAGTCTGTTTTTATTTAAAAGGAGAATTTTTTTTTATAAACAAACAAGACTCCTTAACGTCAGGTTTTATTAAAATGTTCTAAAAGCTGGCCAAACCCTTGTTTCTCCACCAGTATAATACCTTACCTACCGATAAGACCTACTGATCATGATGAGATTTTTTTCAACCCAAATTGTCATAGGACAAATAAAGAGAATAACTAGTGGTTTTTTTTCTGAGAGTGGGCCAGGGCCACGATTGCAGTTCAGGCCAGTAAGAATGAGTGAACCATTTCAGTGGTCCCAGGAAGAAAGGCAGCCAGGGCAGGAAGACAGCATGCGTGATGAGGTGGGGAGCATCCGTCATGGTGCCTCAGTTGGTCTCTCCAGGAGCCGGGCTGGGGACCACTTAGGTTCCTGCAAGGGGCTGTGGCTTCTCTCTAGTTCCCCAAAATGGGGTCAATGATAAATTGACCGCAAATTTCGTGTTTGTTCCGGAACTGGTGACAGTGGTCTGAACTAGTCTGTCGCAAGCCCGAGATGATGATGAGAATGTTCTTGTGCAGACATCTGTTTCTAGCGTTGAGTCAGTGCAAGGTAGGACAGATAAAATATTACCGATTTGAAACAGGCTTTGGAAATGTGAACAAAATGTGAAACTAATTAATCTGTTTTCATGTCCAAGCTGTATGACTGTCATGAAAACAGAACAAATTGTATTGTGGCAAAATGCATCAAATTATTAAAGTGATTGCGGTACAATGAGGATGGAGTATTATTTTTAAATTCAGTGTGAGCTGCTAAAGTTCTTTTAACAGTGTAATAAGCAGCATGTTAATTAACATTGTCAAGCTGTTTTTGGGGTGTAACAGTGCACAAAAATACTGTTGTTTTAAGTTAGGAATAGTTGTGTTACATGCAAATACCAAATTCATGAGTAACTAATACAGACAATCCTCAACGAGTCCAAATGTAAGTTTTATACCTCAACACAATCATTCTTTTCAATAAAATCTTCACTCTTGAGTTACTAGAAACCGGCACAGAATTAGCAGTCAGCTGTACTGTAGTTTAGTCAAACTCCTGCAGAATTTAATTTAAACTTCTTTTAGAATATACGGGGCCTTGCAAGTAACGTATAGCTGCCTACAGCTTCAAGTTGTAATAAAAATTGTTTTTCCTTCTGCCCTTTTAACTCTTCTGTCTGTAATCATCTACCACTATATGAATGGTTGCACTTAATATTTGTTGTGTTACGAACGACAGGAAATCTGGGAAAGAAGCTTCTTGTATGTTAATCTGACTCTTGCTGCCAGGCATATAGGAAAGCATTCTTTGTGGAACTTGGCTATTACAGTTATATGAAAACTCATAATCAAATTTAACGTTCAGGAGAGACTGTTGCCTGTCAACATTGGCAGTGGCTGACACCACTGCTTGTTGTGTGCCGTAAATCCTTCAGGACTTCCGTCATCTCAGCAACAGAAGCGCCTAGTACCCAGCGTATATTCATGCTGTCTTAAATGTTGGGCTTGTTTTTAGCTTAGAAGTAATTATTTTCTTTCCAAGGTAAAGAGGTAGAAGGGAGAAGCGATTTCTTTAAACTGTTCAACCCCAAATTCATGGCACTAAGAACTTTTGCTTTGGTGGGTGGGTGCTTGTTGGTTGGCTTTCAGAAGCCAGGACTGCTTGTACATAGCAAGCAGAGAAATGCCTGACAGCAAAACGTCCAGGTGAAAAATCTCATATAGATATACATACTTCTGCCAGCTTTTCCAGCCTCCTTTCTGTGGGACCTGAAATTAGAGACAAGGAAAAACAACAGTATAACTTTTTATGAAGGCATCCGTTCTGGTACGCTGAACCTTCTGTTGCCAACCTACTTCAGAGAGATCAGACAGACATCAAAAGGCAGAGTGCAGCCTTGACTTTTTGCATCTGTAATAAACGTTGGCTGGACTTGGGGAGAAGGAGGGAAGGTGAGCAGGCGTTCAGCAACTGACTTCCAAACTCACACACCATGATTTAAATCCTGGCTTCTAGACAAGCCACCAGTGACCAGCACCTCTGAAAGGCAGTCGTCACCTTGCCTTGCTGAACACTGAAGTGATTTAAAAACAAACAAACTGTTGAAATACTTAGGAACCATACTGGTCTTTGTGCATAAAACTAATTTATCCTTTTTGAGCCTTTCTTTAAGCCTATGATGTTTTCAGGAAGGGTAAATGAAGTTTGATCCTGTGTAGGTTCAATGAACGCTTAAGCGATTGAAGTCTCTGCCAGTTAGATTTCTGATTTTATAAAGTCTTATTTCATAATCATGATGCTGCTATAATAGCAAATAAGTGTTAAGCATATGGCTGTTTATCTCTGTGGCGGAGGTTACTTACCCAGCTCAGGAGTTCAGTGAAACCGTGATTCCTGTTGTGCTACATCTTCTCCCAGTAGTGGGAATAGCTGATTATTGTCCATTTGGGGAATGCTCTGTTTGCTCAGCGTTGCTTGTATCATTCCAGGAAATGTGTCAAACCTTTCTCTTTTTCCCTCAGTGATTTATATCTGTATTTATAAGATTATAATAGGTGCTAGCTTGTCAGACTTGGAGAATGATCTTCCAGAGCCAAGTAGCTAGCGGGAATAGTCAGGCAGAAAAAGCAAGGATAATTGTCTGTAAACTCACACCTGAGCACGAACACAAAATTGAGGGCATAGCATGGAGCAGTGCTCACAGCAGCACAGGCTTATTTTTGCTGAAGGCATGTTGACCAAACCCAAAAAAATGCATTCAGATTTTGAGACGACTTTCTCAGCCTCGTTATTTTAAAGCGAGCGTTTACAGACGTGGTGATCGATTTAGCCAAATAAAAATCAACTCTAGTCTATTAGGTCTGAAGCCTTTAAAGTTAGCATGTATAATTACCCCTCACACATATCTGTCTTTGTAGTAGCTTGGACTTGTTAAGTGATGTTACTGGGAAAGGCAAAGTATTTCATCTTGCAAAGTGGTACTACTGTTTATGTGTAAAATGTAGCAAACTTGTTTATGCTTCTGTTTTATTAACTTCCAAAGGGCTGTCAGTGAAAGTATTTGTTTGCCTCTGTGTTGTCTTAACAACTGTATGGCACCTTCAGTTGAAGTTCCCTCATTGTAGTTAAACGTTTTCCCAGCCTGTGTGTTCTTTTGCTGTGTTCATCTATTGATGGTTTTCTGCCAAAAGTAGGCTTTTCCATCTGCAGCTTGAAGGAGGAATTTTGAAGGGCGGCTTTCTTCTGAGAAAGCAGCAAGTGCACCTCTTCAGGCATCTGCTGCTGATGGGGGTTTGATGATAACTGGCCGGATAGTCAGAGGAGATGGGTCAGAGCACACTGCAGACCTGTTTGGCAGGAATGTTCGTGACCACCTGTACCCTGCTGGTTTTTAATTTTTATCCCGTTTTTGTATCATTCTAAACCTAGTAGGCATATCGCAGCTCTTGTGCTTATAAGATGAGCAATGCAGCAAGGCTCGAGTCCTTGATGAGTTTTTTCATGTACTAAAATGAAGTTAGCATACAGTACCGTAAAGGCATTCTGGCAATAAGAGCCACCTTTCAGCTAAATTGGAAAGAGAAAATTTAGTTTGGGGGGGAAAAGGGAAGTCCTCTTTCGCTCCTTTATTTTTTAAGTGGTCAGTTACTTACACACCATCAGTTTGTAGATTCAGCAAGCAATGTTCCATGTCTGTAAAATAATCTCTGCAAAGCATTCTAGTGCAAAAGGTGGGGATGCTGAATCATTTTTTCAAACTAAAAACTTAAGTATTTGTAAGCAAATAATCCTGAAAGGAAACGTTTTTCATCTCAACTACAAAAACTATGTAAAGTCTATAATGGATTTAGTATATTATGCTTAGAGAAAAGTCTTATTATTAATGAGTTTAGAAATACAGTAAGATACACGTGTTCAAATGTACTTCTCAGAGTTTTCAAATCAGTGGTTTGGCTTTGATCCACAAAGTATTATTATTGTTGTTGTTACAAGGGTGGTATTTAAAGTTTTTAAATTCTGATTTCTCTCAGTATTTAAATCACAGAAGGTTAATTAAACCAGTTCTTTATTTTGTGATTGCTTGAGAATATTAACCTCACAAAGCCTGCATTAAATCAGTGAATTGATAGAATTGCATTTGCTTTATAAAATAGCTCTACAAGAGCAAAGACAAAGCCATTTATAGTTCACTGCCATTAATTGCTTGGCATTTAGATATTAGCGTAGGAGTCTATTAATTAACTTGATAGTAAAACTATTGGAATGCAGGCTGATAAAAAATATTTTGTTTCAGGAGATCAGTGATCATAACTATTGTTGTTCCCCTTACCACTCTCCTTATTACTCAATGATGATTTTCTTTTATTCTGAGAGCAAAATTAATATCCCAGAAATAATTTTATCTGTACCTTTGAAATTTAGCAGTAAGTTGAACAGCATAATGAGTTTATCAAAGGATACCTGATCATGTAATAGTCATTTACTTTATGAACCATTAATCTGATGGCTGTTCATAGACAAAGTTGTCTACATAAATGTTTTGGAATATAAATGCACAAATCCTGTTTTAAGAAAAAATCTAAAATACCAATAGTACAGTATTATGAATTAAGTGATAAAGTTGTAAAGTCTGAGAAGTACTAATAAATCTGAGTGGTAGTTTTGTTGGTTTGTTTAGTTCTGTATGAACAGTATATATTCCAAATTTTAGTGGTCTTGTAAATTATACCTCATGGCCAGTTGCAATGCAGCAGTATTCTCTTATGGCCTTTAAATTAATGTACTTTATTTTCCTCAGAGGTAGGGAAAATAAGTTTGTTAATATTTCTTGGCATAAAATTTACCCCCTTTATTTTTATTTTTTTTTTGGCTGCCCATATTTTCTTTAATAATTGAAGATGGTCAGTGTACATATACTTAGTTTTCTGGTTTTTGAATTGGGATTTTGTCGTTAAGACAATGTATTGTCTGAATATAGGTCAGCATATATTTTATACATAGTCATTATCCTTTCTAGTATTTCCCTTTTATTGCATTTCTCTCCTACTGTAGTAGGATTTAGAATAGATTTTGGAGCATGCAGCTAAAATCTTACAGGGTGTTTTAGTTGTTGTAGTCAGATAGGGACAACAAAGAACCAAGTAGCAAATCAAAGTAAAAAAGATACCACTTAAAAAACAAGTTTACCTTTACATGTTGACAAAACTGCTTGGTGTTTTTGTTGTGGGAGAGAGGAGAACAACTGTTGGTCTTGGTGAGCAATAAATCAAGCTCTGCAAGAGCACAGACTCCCTCTTCACGTCTTCCTCGCGCTTCTCCCCGATTGCCAAGTACCCATCTTAGGTGTCTTCCAAATGCATGTTTTCAGGTAGAAAATTAAACAACTAGCTATACGTATTTGGTTTTTGGGCATCTGCCTACAGAATTCATAAAGGTTGTGCTCTTTCACCCTCACAAGAAAGGAGATATTTATTGTTGCTTTATTACCTAGCAGTCCTTTGCCAACTTGGAATGGAAGTCACTGTTTTTTTCGTTGCTCTATTAAAGAGCAGTCAGTCAGTGGTCTGGCCTCAGAGCTTTAAGTTTTCATCGCTTCTTTCACGTGTTCTCCACCCATCCCCTCTCCTGCCATTCCCAACACCAACCCAGTTGGGAATACTTCCTTTCAAAAAAATCACAGTTGTGGTGATGGCGGTGAAGATTTTTCTACGTCAAAGATTAAAGAAATCGTTTGCTGCTGTTGGTTTAAACTGGTGTATTGTGCAGTCCGTTTAATTGCTTCTGCTGCTGGGCGCTTCCTTCTGTAAACTATTGTTCTCTTTCTGTAAATTATTTTTCTCTTTCCACTCCTTGGTCTAAGGTATTTTTCCACGTTGTGGCTGGATTTAAAGACTGTTGCGCAGGTAGTCTGTGTCTTAGCAGACTGCAGAGAGAGAGGGGACGGTAACGCAGCTAATTCTCTACGCCCAGTAGCACCAAATGTAACATGCTAAACCTCTTGCATACTGAAAGATTAAGTTAACCGAAACAATAGAGTCCAGCTGAGAAAACCTTCTTTCCCAAAATTATTACAGGCTTTGCATCTGAACTTCAATTCCTTCTCCTGTGATTTTGCTATCGATAAAATAGTAGGTAAACCTCGTTTCAGTCATGTCTTTTTAAGAAACTTCCATGGTGGAGTATTAGGGAGTAAGTTATCAAGTGTCACTGAACTGTGATATAAGTGTTGTCTATAACATAATATAGCTTTATATTTGGAGGGGGAGGGAAAAACACACCAAACAAACCTCACCATTCTGGGGTTTTTTTTATGTAACCTCAGTGATGTTTTGGGTGTTGCTTGCAACCCTTCCTCACAGATTTGCGGGTTTTCATGAGCCTTTAGATGCAGTCGTGGCTTTTACCTCGGAGCAAGGTTACAGACCATGCCCCTAAGAAAACGCTGAAGAAATGTTTCCTGGTCTCAAGTGAAGAAGTCTCATCCTTGGGTACCTAGCTCGATTAGCCTAGAGATAGCAGCTGCTCTTGGTGCAGCTTTTCTCTTTATTCTGTAAGCTGGCTTCAGGCTTTCAGCTCTGCTGTAAGCTGCGGGCACTGCTCTGACCTCATTTCTGCCAGCGAGCCGTATGCTTGGGAGGGCTTCCTCGGCGGCAGCAGGCAGTCTGGGGCTGGCTGCTGCCCTCTGGGGCATGGAGCCCCCCAGCTCCCCGCTTCTGCAGCAGCCGAGTTGAAAGAAACGGCAGGTTTTCAATCCTGTCCCTCTCCTGCCTTTTGCCAGGTTTAGCTCTTCCTTCGGGGTGCAGAGCTGTTTCTCAGCCCAGCTTCCTTCGCGTCTCGGGTTTGCCGGAGAGATGCGTTCCTCACAGAGTTTTAGGAAGGACTAGTTTGGCGGGGCAGGATGCTGGATGGCACAAAATCTGTAAGTCATCACATTAACGTGGTTGTCTGTCCCAAGTGACTATAAAGAATAGGACATGTAAAAACTGCCAGGGTTTGTTTCTTTCCTTCCTTCTTTCTTTCTTTCTTTCTTTCTTTTTTTTTAAAAAATTATTTGTCAGTGAAAGGATGGGCAGGGAGAGGAAGGAGTGGGTGTAGAAAATGAAAGCATGCTTGGACTGCCCAGCCTTGCAGGGTTTTTTAGGAAAAGTCCAAAAAGCTCTATAAACATGGGAAAATTAATGGAAATAAAATGCTTGTTTTACCCCTTATTTCCAAGTTCTATTTCTCAGATTAGAACCTCTTCAGGTTCTCTTCTCATCTCTTCATTCACACTGGAACTTCACATCTGTAGAACAAAGAAACTACTTTTTTTGCCTGTAAATGAAGAACTGACAGCTGTTTATCAGGCTGTGCAATGTGCAACACATTTTAATACAAACATCAAACCTGCCTATTTTTTTTTCATGTGGCCTATTACAAGTATGAGAGAAGAAAACTATAAGAAACGTCTTGCTTCTGATTAAATCCACTATTGATATGCTCTGTGATCCATGCAATGCCATAGTGGTGGAAAGAGAATAGCAAGACAAGGATTTCCGAGAATGATTTCATCTTGGAGCTCTTCCTGCATCACTTGCTTAACGTGGCTCCTGGAGGCCATACAGGCGAGACACATGTGAAAATGGACTGGAGCGTGTAGGAAGAGACCCTTCCCTCTTGTTGGTTGGCTCAGATTATCTGTTATGTGACTAGAAGCCATGCTGTCCAAACAGTGTTCTTCCTATAAGATGTGGGGGGCTTTTTTTGACCCTATCTGCGTTTAAAATGCTTTCAGTGTATTCTGCAGGGGAAAACCTTCCATAGGTAGGTAATCTGAGTTTCTAATAACTTCCTGAGAGTTTTGATGGATTGAACCTTAATAATACATTTGCTTACTTAAGTTCACTATCTTTTTGCATCAACTGCTGCTTGCTACGCAAAGTATATTTTTTCCTTCCCCCTCTGGTGTCTTAAGACTTAACTTAGTTGTCATTCTGTGATAATTGGGATCCTGAAGGGAGAAAATGGTGTTCCCATTGTAGATTTCTTTTTTTTTTTTTAAATTAGCTTAAAAAAGAGATCCAGGAAACAGTAAGTTTTAGAATGAAACTGCAGATATCTTGGAAGGGAAGGTATTAATAATATTGAAGAAGAGAGGTCTTACTGACAATGGCTGGTCTACACCTGAGGCGTCCAAACAGGTGGGTTTTCCAAATTTCTCCAGGTACCTGGTTGGATTTTCCTCTGAGGAGTTGGGTATGATTTCTGGATGAATTATCTTCTTTTTGAAAAGGAAAGGACTATTTTGTTTGGACAATTCGCTGATGCTCTTGACTCCCTTAGTGCCTGTATGGAAGATAAAGACCAAAATTAACTTGGTAAGGCAAAGCACCGTCTTTGTTTCTGAGGGTACAATCCTGCCCTGGCTTTACTGTGGGGAAATAAATGATAGTCACCTGAAAGAAGAGCAGTCACTGCTTGCCAGCCCCACAGAAGCAACAGTCAACAAATAGCATCAGCATGCTGTGGAAGATGCCAGCCTGCTGCTTGCCGTACTTCAGGACAGTTGCTTTCCTTGTCTCCATTTAGGTTTCCATGGTGGTGGTAGGGGGTTGGCCTGAAATTACTTTCATATTCTGGTTATGAGCAGGGTTTATTCGCTTCATCACGTAAATATAGACTAGCATGTTGAAGGGGATTGCCAGACTGCACTGGTAATCTACCTCTGGTGGTTAGCACTCTCTTCTCTTTTTGTTGGCGTAATGGGTGCTGGGACCTACCAGACAATTTTTTCCTGCAATCAACTGTTCCCTCTGTGCAGTAAGAGACTTGGTTGCTGGTTTGTGCACAGTGCTCTCCAGCTGCAATTTCCTTTTCTTCAAGGCTTTAGGGATTTTTGTTTGTTTTGTTTTTTCCATTTATGATTCATAAAATTCAAGACATGTATATGCATTTCTTCTTGAGCCAGGATCTTCTGCAGGATTCCATCTACATCCTGCAGGACCTCTGCAGACCATCTGTCCGGGATTCAAGCAAACCTCTCTGCTCTTTTGTCCTTAGTGGATCGTTCCACGCAGGGCTGCATTCTGTTGGCTGCTTGCGTGAGAGTCAGTGTTGCCTGTGCCCCTGGGCATAACATTTTTTCTGAGCGCAGCCTTACCTACAATATTCCTCTTAACAGGTTGGCTGTCCTTTGTTGTCAGTTTTGTGCTGCCAGAGAGTGTACAGCTTGGGAGATGACATGTTAGGTATTAAGGTTGGGCTCGAAGTTGGCTGTATAGGGATATGTCACTGTTCTGGTAAGTAATTCTTCTTTTTTTTTTTTTTTT
>NW_009260493.1:2418538-2421222 GCF_000687185.1 Egretta garzetta
TAAGTAATTTTTTTTTTTTTTTTTTTTTTTTTATTGTAGCTTTTTACTGCAGAAGGTGGAAAGAAGGGAAATGTGTTGCTATGTATTTACCTACACAGAACAAACAGATACTTGGCAAAGTGATAACGAGGAACATTCTGTAGCCCCTAACATTTCGCTTGCCGCCTTTCTGCTCCATAGTATCCCTTCAGAGATGGGTAAAATAATCTTGTATTGTAGGGCTGTATGCTCCTCTTGGCTGCTGCACTAGGTCCTGACTGCCATTCTCAAGTGGTCTGGGGGGAAAAAAATTAACATTTGCTTTCAGTTTTGCTGTTGTCACATTGCTGTAGAATTCACTGCTCTCACACTTGAATTCTTCTAAGGATCAACCAACTGAATCAAGAACATGAGCTAAAATAGTTTGTAATGAGTTTTTCAAATTGAGGTCTAGTATATTATTTTCCATAAATTATTTTCCTTCTATTTAACCATCATGATACTTACCTTCTTGGGTGGTCATGTTATCCCTCTGAAATTTGCTGCAGTAGAAGTGGATGAAGCCTGAATAATGTTTCTCACCCAGCCCTTCTTTAAGTGTTTTTTCCCCCAAACGTTAGTGTTTTCACTATACTTTTCATTTTCCATTAGAAATAATTTAATTATTTAATAATTAGATCTTACCCTCTTCAGTAGAACTTAGAACAAAGGTGCATTTCATCTACGTGGCTTCAAGCATTATCAGTGTTATGTTCATTCAGGTTTGCAGAGAACATGTAAATGTGGACAAGCTTGCTTGGTTAAAGCTAGATCCAGCTGAGTGAAAGCATGACTCTAATTAGCATTGCTCATCAAAAGGGAAAAGGTTGTCTCTCTGTGGCCGGCTCCAAAATGGTCGCAGTGCAGTTGACTTGGGCTGCAGTTTGGTGGCTGTTGGAGCCGGGCTCGTGGCTGGCTGCTGCCGAAGGAGGGAAGCTTCCTTCTTCTCTTCCACTCACCCAACCCTTCCTGAGGCCAGCTCTGCTGAGTAGTCTGAGACAAAGCTAGGGGGAAAGGGGTTACTTTTCTGACAAGGTTTAAGTTGCACCATTTCACAAAGTGGTCTAGTGAAGACCCAACACAAACTAAGAGGGTGTGTGTGAAACGGCAAGAATTGGGGGCGAGGCAGGAACAAGGGGGCTCTGGCTTTCTTGCAGGCTGGTACCCTGGCCCAGCTGGTGTTTGAAACCTCCATGTTAGTGAAATCCCACACCAGAATTAGACACTTTAAAAGTTTGTAAGACGAATACAGCAACAGAGAATAAGAGGGAAGAAAATATCTTGTTTCCTCCCTTACTCCTCAAACTTGAGCTCCATATACCACAATTTTCAGGGCAAGCTAAAAGTGTATGTGAACAGGAGATAAATGACTACTCTTGGCTCTGTGGATGATAAGCAATTGGTGGTGGTGGTTGTTGTTATTATTACCCAAATACAATAATTGTATATGGATTGATTTCTGAACAGCTTACCCAATACATAGGTCTTAGGCTGTGTATATGTAGCATACACACAGCATAGTCTTTTTTTTTTTTTTTCCCATCTACCTGCTTCACAGTATAAATGTTTTGTGAAAACAGTCTAAACTTCAGCTAAGTATATGTTTATGACTTGCAGATTATTTGTCCCAGTGCCTTTTCTAAAATCTGATGGGGGAAACCCTGCTTTTAGTTATTTTACAACTTTGTTGACAGTTTGTGCTGTAACAGCTATGATATGATTGGGTTTGTGCCAAGTTGGGAAGTTCTGAGTGGAAACTTGTATCCTTCTGTTTATAAAAGCCTGGATTTCTCTTACACACATGCTCTCCTTCTATGGGAGGAAGGATTTTCTGTGATTCATAAAAAAACATAAGCTTTGCTTTGAAAGTCGATGTCATTGATGGATAAAATATTGGGAGTCAAAAAAAATCAGGGATCCCAGGAGAAGGTTGAGCCCTGATATCGATGGGGGACTCTTCAGCCATGACTATAGCACAACACGTGGTAACTTTTTCCTCCTCCCTTTATGTTCCCTCTGTTCGGTCCCCAATAAATCCATTCCTAGATGCTAGAAAGAAAAATGACCTTTCAGAACTGAAAGTGAGAATTTCCAATTCCATGCATTTCTTCAGTGATGGACAATTTACCCTAATACTTCTGTCCTTATTTCTTATTTCTCTCTCAAAATCTGTTGCATCTATTCTGTAATACGCTGTATGATAACAAAGTTTCCTAATGCAGAACTGAAAAAAAGGCAGTAGGGATTTTTCTCTCCTTTGTTTTCCAGTGAAAATGATACTAAGCACTATTTTGGTTATGAAGCCAACCTCTTGGTGAAATATGCTATTATTTAATCGTCATTATGTTTAGTATATAAATGGACTATTTTTATTGGACAATGCATATGTATAAACACATAAAATTATACACACAGCCCCATGCATATTTCATCTGGGAGATTCCCCATGCCTGCAACTTACTGAGAGCACACTGATTCTTCATTTCTCAAGAGCCACTTTCCAAGTTTAGAGTGATCCAAGTATCTAAATGGCTTTACAGAGAATTTAAGAAAGAGCATATGACCTCAGTCCCATGTGGAGTCCACAGGTATCTGCATCGTAACAAGCACGGATGCCTGCAGTATTTGTTTCCAAACCTCATCTAGAATTGAGCAAAAAGATTTGA
>NW_009260493.1:2421340-2433531 GCF_000687185.1 Egretta garzetta
ATTCCACACCACTACCAAGAAGTCAAAAAAAATGTAACACCCCCCCCCCCCCCCCCCAGTCAGAAAGGAAAGGACTATGAAAATGGTGTATTTAAAAAGGCAAAGGGTGTCATGTCCAGGTGGTTTTATGTGCTCTTCGGTGTGTAGAAAGACATTTCGTAGATAGTCTTCAAATACCCAGGTAAAAGTAAATTCCATTCAATGTGAAATACTTCTTGTGAGCAAGTGTGCTGTCTCTTCCAAGTCCCCTACCACCCCACCCTGGTCCCCCTGGAAATTTCAGAAGGAAGCGAGGTTAAAATCTTGCAAACATGTGGGAAAAGCCAGGCTTGGTACTTCGCAAAGAATTAATGGCTCTTGATTTTTTTCAAAATTTAAAACATGTTTTGCTTCCCAGCAAAATCCTGTAGTGTCTGTTTGGAAAAAGGAACAATTGCATTTCTAAAATGACGTCTCCTAAATTGAATATTCTATTTATCCTTTTTCACCACCCTTGGTATTTCTGGGTGGTTTTTTGTTGTTGTTGTTTTAACAAGTGGTTCTTATTTGGTGTATTTTTTTAAGAATTAGGAAGGAGAGAGTCGAACACTGTACTGGAAGTTGAAATCTGGGGTTGCTGGGTTTATTACAGATGCCTACGCAGTGACAACCCCTAGCGTGCATGTGCGTGAGTGTGTGTGTGCGCGCGCGCGCATTTTTAAATAAAAAGGAAAGCAGAGGTTTGCTCATTTGTTTGCCTATTGTGAAGCTGTCCTGCACCTTTCTACTCCTTTGTGCTGGGGTGAAGGCTGCTGAATGGAGGCCTTGTGCCATTTGTTGATTTTAAACCTCGCTGTTAATCCACAGGAACCTGCTGGTGTGCGCAGCAGGAGAGCTGTGTGACAAGTGGAAATCTGGGCGGGGGGGAGCGCGGGGGGTCACAGGGGATAATAATCATTCAGCCATCAGCCTTTGTCACCCTTAAGCCTAATTGTTACCCTCTGCTGGTAACCACATTGAAGTGCTGGCCTTTTAAGTGTTTCTTGATTTTACTTGGCACAGGCTTAGGGATAGGATCGTTTATTGCTGGGTTCACATCGTATCAGGTTGGCTGGGGTTTGTTTTATTAGCCCCGCTGAATTTTCTGCGTCCCTGAAAATAATTCAGCAGAGTCCAAAGCGATGGAAAGGGCTGAATGGAAACAGTGCAGTGGTTAACAAATTTCCCTCTGTCAGGAGCAGGGCTAAAATCAGAGAGAGACAGCTTTCCTGCTCTGCGAGCCAGCTGCCTCCCGGAGCCTGTGGGTGAGCGGTAGCTCTGCTGGTACCGACACGAGGCTGTCGGAACAGCCCTCAATAAGCAGCAGCAAGGTGATGTTTGGGCTGGGCTGGGGCACAGGACAGCTTCCCCTACCCCTTCGTGCTAGGAGCGCGCGCGTGCTCTCAGGTACGTGTCCAAACTGAAGGTGTGAGGGTGGCTGAAGCAAACTGAACTGGTTGTACACTTGGGGGGGGGACGGAGAGGAGAATTAAACCATTTAAAAACAACAAAGGAAAACCTTTAAGGTGCGATATTTTTTCTAGCAGTCGGGAACTGGTTCTCCAACTTTCCCTGCCAGTTGCACGCACTGAAGTCGGTATTGCGCTTTCTGTTGTTCTCCTTGAAGTTAGTGTAGAAGCTGCTGTAGAAGCTAAAATGAAGCCCGAATAAGGCTTTGCAATGGGCAAGTACCTATACGTGTGAAGTAAGCCTATACTGGGGGATGGGGGATGGCAGGGGGAAGGTTGTTTCATTGCTCCCCCCGCCCCTGTGTGGTGGGTGTTGTGTTAGGCCATTACCTAAGACTGCTTGGGCTTGCATAGGGAGGAAAATCCCCAGCTTGCTGGTGCAATCTTTGGAGCTACTCTCGATCAAATATACTTTCTTTCTAACCCATTGGACGCAACAAGCCTCCAGCAGATGCAGCAACTGTGTTGTGTGCTACGACATGATAGCCAATGATTGAAAGCTGTGCCAGTAGTAGTGATGGTAAATCCAGGGGGGTTACGGCAGTCTGATTTCAACAGCGTGATCACAATCTTACTTTCAGGTCAGTCTTCCACCTGGCTCATTACTTCATCAAAAGGCTTGAGAATGCATCTCAGAGTAGGTCAATGTTTTGACCACTTTGTGCTTGCTACTCTTCTACAGTAAAAGGGGGCCCTTTATTTAGCAGTTTCGGTTTTGTGTGTTTCCATACGTTCCAGCAATAAGGTTCCCTGCTGCTTGTCAGCATGTTGCTCTGCTCCTTTGATTTCTTTATGAACAGCACAGGTCACAGCAGTACCTGTGTGGGCTTGATACTTGCATCAAGAAGATATATCTAGAAAACAGTTCTGATCAAAGAAACCATCAGCACTCAGGTGTTGTATTTTCACCCTTCTGTGATGCGGATTTAATTGTAATTACTAAGTCAGGTTAATAATTCTGTTACAACTGTTGTTGCAGGACATGTCTCAGGAAGGCTATGGAACCAGATCTCAACCCCCGATGGCCCCAGGAAAGCCTAACCATGAAGACTTGAATCTAATCCAGCAAGAAAGACCATCAAGCTTACCAGTAAGAAAATAATGTTTGTTTCAGTATTTTAAAATGAAAGCACCTTACATAGGATTTACATTGCGTCTAGGATGAGTGGATGAGAAGTATTCAAAGAAGTAGCATTAAATGAGGCTGATCACAAACTGTTTTTAAAAATATGGTGAGAACAGACAGCTTGTATATGAGTGGACTTAGCTTGGGCTTGTTCTGGTTTGAAATGCTACTATTGATGTATATCCATGTTTTGTGCTTGTGCACATGTACATTTGCATAGAGGAAATGCATTGATTTTTTTATTTTATTTTATTTTATTTTATTTTATTTTATTTTTGCTTTAGGAATTCCATACTTGCACAAAACAATCTGGTGAGGAAAAGGCTTTCTTCTCTGTGTCCTTTTCAAAGGATTTCAGGATATTCTGGTTTGCAATACCGCTGCCAGGAGTTACTTGGTCCAAACACCAGTAATGAGTTTGACATGTTAATTCTGCTGCTCTCTATTACTACAAAAGTGTAAAAGTGGGAATGATAGCGACACTTGGGTTAGGTTGATCTTTTGGTTAGGAGATTATTTTGGACTAACATTTCTTAGTTTAATGAGCTCTGTGCATTCTGCTGTTGGAGAAACTGCACAATTAATATACTTTGCAAAGACGCTGCAACTACTTGCATTTTTCAAGGTCTTATTTCACTCTAATGGACAAAGTACTCCTTAGCCTTGCCTCTGTGTGCCCCCTTTGGTTTGGGGATTTTCTTGTTTGTTGGGTAAAGCAGCATGAGTTTAAACCAACTAGAATGTGGTATAAATGATGAAAACTGTTTATAAACTACATGACCTCTGGCTTGGAGTAATGTACTGTAAAAATATAGGGTATTTCCTGCAGTTCGCTGGGTATGCGTTCATTTCCAGTTGGCAGAGGGATCCCTCTGAAGAGTTTACCCTATCAAGACACCAAATGTATGTGCGAAATGTGGTAGTTCACTGCGTATTTTACCTCTGGCACATGGCACTGTTGTCAGCCCCTAAAAATAAGGCAATAAACATCTTCGTAGCATTTTAAAGTTGTATCTTTGGCACCTAGGAGAGTATGTATGCCACAAATTCTTTACATGATGTTTGAGACATGGGTGTCCTAGGAGAAGCTATGGAAACTGGTGTGAGAAGATATATCCATTTGCTTTGAACTAGTATTAATTGGACAGTTTTTTAGGAAACCTTTTTTTAAAAGAGTTAATTTCTCTGAACAGGTCTCAAAAATGAATGCTGGCGATTAGCTTAAAAATAGCAGCTACTGTGGACATTGAACTGTTTTGGCAACAACTACCTACTTTAAAAAGCAGTGATATTAAAAGGGACTCTTCACTTCCCAGTTTATCATGAACAGTGTTTATTAGGGTAGAGAGAAGTAAAGTTATGTATCAACTAATGTTCTACTAATTTGCCTGTGTTTTTTCTTAAACAATTGTCCTACTTTTAATCCGTGCTCTGTCCTACCTCTATCATCATGATATCTAAGCAGAGTATTGGGTATTATCTGTGTCCCTGAGTGTTTGGTATATTTAGTAGCTCATTATTATTCTAGGTATGAGTAAGCTGGTACTATTAACAGTGAATGTTAACCATTTTGGCCGCATAGCTTAAACTCTAAGGTGGTCCCAAATGCTGTTATTGAGACACTTCATTTCTGAAAAGCTTTGATACTTAACCAGAGCGCACTTCATATACTCAAAAACCCTGCTGTTTGGATATGGAGGGGAATGGGAGGTACTACCATTTTGTATTTTGTTTTGGTTTTGGTCTGGGGCTTTTTTGTGGGGTTTTTTGTTTGGTTTTTCAAAATTAAAACCAACTCCAACCCTTCGTATGTGGTGGTAATGCTTTTTTTTTGGTAGTATGAGCAAACTCCCCATCATCTTACTTCCAAGGAAAATGTCTTGGAAATTAGGAAAAATCCATACATTCAGAGAATGGTGAACATCATAAATGCTCTAATGTTACTCTATTTGGGGCATGGATGGCTTGACCATACAAACATGTTGCTGGGGTTTTTGGTTTGGTGGGTTTTTTTTTTTTTTGTGGTGGGGTTTTTTTTTCCTTCCCCTGGAGCAAGAGACTTCTGTGTTCAGTTTTGGACTGCTTATGAAAACCCGTGATCACTATCCCTTGTTTACTATTTCTAGTTAGTGTCATTTTGGGGATGCTAAATATGGCTTCTTAAGCTTGTTTTCAAGATAATGCTGTTCTTGAGGGTAGTCAGTTGTCTTTGTACCATGAAGTCTGAAATGATAGCGGTGGTGTTAAGCTTTTAATAAAATTTGGTTATGTTTTGTTTCATGGTATTCTGGTATTTATACAATTTGCCCCTTATCTTTTTGTTTCTTAAGGGCATTGTGTAAAATCACAGCAGCTACATAGCAAGCTCATACAAGTGTCTAAAAACAACAAAAGAGATGTAATACTAAATGGTGAGTGGTGTTCTCTGATGTGGCTTTGAAAAAAAGAGTTTGCCTTTGATGGATTTGAAGAGGAGCTGGCCACTTTCTGCAGCACTGAATGCTGGCTTGTGTCATCCTTTGGGGGGAGTTTTTTCAGCAGGTTTGTGTCACAGTAAGCGCAGCTAAACAGCTCAATAATTGTTCCGTTTCCTTCACACATTGTATATAAAAGTCCTGGCATGAATGTTCCCATAAAGTTCAAAGCGGACAAATTTGTAATGTGGGTTGGTAACAAATGGCTACAAACAAAATATGGCTTTATTAGCTACTTCTAATGGCCTGTCAGATTCTATACAATGCTTGCTTTCCTTCTCCTAACTGCTCTGGTATCTGGAGGGTTTGACCTGTGGGTCTCTGACCATGTGGAGTAACTGAGAGCCCAAATGAAAAGTTGCACAGAGTAGTGCTCCGAGCACTTTTGTTGGGGTCACAATTAGAAGGAAATCTCAGGCTTTTGAGAAAACATGGGAGTTGGGTACTTTGTGGAGGAAAGGAAGTCATAAACAGAAACTGTTCTCTGTTAGAGTGGAGGAATAAAGGGGGAGAAGCCTGAATGAAATTGTCTAGAGAACAGCTACTGCAGAATATATTTATTGAGACTTAAGGGATAATAGCAAAACACACATTTCTGCTATTGTGAGAAAGCTAGAGCAGACTTGCAGGAAAAAGATTCCGAATGATGTATCTGCAAATTTGTTGTTGCAGCAAAGGAGCTTGTGTCAGCAGTAGGCTGTGTGTGCCTACGAAGACTAATCCTTTATTTTGTCTTTAATGAGTAATTTTGTAAATGTTCATGTTGGATTGTGTTGATAAAATGAAGAGCAGAAAACATAAATTAATTTAGTTCTTTTTTTTATTGGCATGAGTATGAAAGCAATTTCAGATTGGCATTGGTGGTTTTGCTATTACTTTGGTTTGTTTTAATAAGGTCCTTATTTGCCCAGTGTCAGGTGTGCTTGTTTCAGGTATGGGGTCACAGGGCCTACCCAAGGTTACCATGCTTTTGAAACAAGAGTGTCTGCGAATTTGTTCTTATTGCAACGTATGGGTAAAGTTTGGCTGTTTGAGCCATTGTAAGCTAGGGCGGCTGCAGTCCTGCTGTGTGCCCCGCAGCACACTGGCTCTGCCACCCCATCTCCTCCCCTGTCACTCCTGGGACTGGCTGGTGGGTTTGACTTGGGGAGCTGAACCAGCTGAGAGATAATCATTCTTTATTTCTGGGTTAGTTTTTGACTGAATCGCTGTGTGACTGCGTGGGCATCAGTGGCACCTCAGAAGAGGAGATGGGAATTGGTAGCTGTGATGGGAAAGGGGGCAGTGGGGACTGCAGCAGCTCTGATTTTTAGCCACATCCTACAAGACTGCATGATCTTGCTGGAAGGCTTTGACTGTCACGCTGCCAGCTTAGACATTGGTGGCACAGCAGATCCCAGTGTTCACAGTTGGGCCCTGCAGCAGTCACAGAGCCCCAGACAGACAGAAGACAGTTCACTTCTTTTATAAGGTAAGTTTTCTGTCAGTTTATGTCCCTGAGTGGTTTAACGCAGTCAGTGAGCGCAAGCCCAGAGTCGTGAGCATGCATGCGCGGCTGGAGGCTGCAGGGAAGGTGGGCTGGTGGCAGCCCTCACCTGCATTGGTATAAACTGTAGAGCAGTCACAGCCTTAGTCTTACTATTTAGCTTGGGTTCATCTTTCGTGTACTGGAGGTCATGCGGTGTTGAAGGGGGAAGGTTGTATCTGGAGTTCAGGGAACTAGGTCACTTAGGATTCTGAGTTCATGGATGAATTAGAATTGTAGAATCATAGGCTCATTTAGGTTGGAAAAGACCTTTAAGATCATCAAGTCCAACTGTTAATATATGGAGACCAAAATACTGTGACATCACTTATTCACCGGGTCTTTACATGGCGGCAGAGCAATTTCTATGCAAAAAAAAAAAAAAAGCCAGCAGTGGAGGTAGAATGCCACTTGTATCTCGTGCAGCGCCATGACATGAGAAGTTTGTTTTTCTGCAATGTCTATAGTTGTATGAGCTTCAGTGGCAGGTAGGTCTCAATAATATATACCGTTGCTTGGATGGATAAACTTTTTGAGATGCCTTGTTTCATTATGCTTGGTACTGTGGAAAAAGAGTACGTCAGCAATCCCTTCCTGATTTTATTAACTGCTTCACAGTTCTGTTTTACCTCATTTTAATGAGCCTCTAAAGGATGTTTCGAGTGCTGGACAGTCATTCCTCTGGTCGACACACCTTTTTCATTGTAGAAAGAGGGTACTAAATTAGATTTCAGAGGACCTCTGTTGAGAACTAGTAGTGAACTAAATGCAAGACTAGATATACTTGGCTCATGGAACAACATCATTTCAGATGCATCTTGATAGGTGCGGGCTGTGAGGAAAATACGTGGGATGGTTTGGGAATCCACATTCCCTGTCTCACTTCCAGAATATGAAATAGCTTGGAAAGTCATTTTGAGCAACAGCGTGCTCCCTGAACAAATGCCTTTAATGGCTGAAGTCTTAACAGACCAGGAAAACAGTTTCCAGCATTATTTGAGAAACTGTGGTTGAGGGTTAGTAGGAGATACCTCTTCTTTTCTCAGAGGTTAAGCTAC
The DNA here is from genome assembly GCF_000687185.1 of Egretta garzetta. Lineage (NCBI taxonomy): Eukaryota > Metazoa > Chordata > Aves > Pelecaniformes > Ardeidae > Egretta > Egretta garzetta. The sequence goes on from NW_009260493.1 coordinate 2,429,011, forward strand.
TGGGATGAGGGACTCTGACATTTATACAGAGCCTAGTCCAGTGAGCCCTCATCATGATCAGGGTTGTGAGCGCTACCATAATGTAAATATTAATTACCACTGTAGCCCCTCTGGTAAGAACAAATCAGTACTAAAGGAGAGGTAGCACAGCAACCCTCTTCTTTTTGTAATCCTTGTTGGATTCTTTGCAGGTAAGCAAATTAGAAAGCTTGATCTAAATTCAAGTGATACTTTAAAAATCCAGAGTATTGCTTCTGGTTTGAAAAAGGGGGAGGGAAAAAAAAACCTGTAAATAGATTCTTCGTAATTCTTGGGAGGCAAATGCAGTTGCCAGTTGATGGATGTGTGTGTAGTGCATGATAGCAATTCTGTCCTGTAGTTATTTGCTTTTGTTCATGTCTCCATCTGAAAATAACTGTTTGGGAGTATGTTAAACCATGAACAAGAAGGAAATGCGAGTATGTAATACTTGTGAATTAAATTTTCCATTGTTTTTACATCAAGTAGGATAAGACTGGTGTGCCTCTTTCCCACTTTCCTTTCTTTTTTCTGCAGTGTTGTAAAATAACTGAATGATCTTGTTTTCCTTTGTTTGGGTCAAGAAATTTTAGCTGAAAATTGTTACTCTGTGGAAGAAGATTATGGACTCAACAAGCCTTCAATTTTCAGTGAATAACACTCCCACCCTCTAGCTTCAGGAACATGTGGTGCATGCATTCTATTTTAAAGTACAGACTGTAATTTAAAACTGAGGCAGTTTGATGCCCCACTGAACTTTGTTTAAGCCTGAAATAAAAGGAAAAAAGCATCAAGTTGCAAAGAAGTGACTAAGCTTTCTCAAAAGCTTTTCTTAGCCGTTATGCACAGAGTTGGAAAAAGTTGCTATTTTTTCCAAGTCATTTTAATTCTAGATCAAGTGCAGTTGCTAGTTTGGTTTTTCTTTCTTCTTCTTGCCATTCCATGTAATAAACTAGAACAAGTTTCATCCAACATGTATGTGTAGAGATACCAAGTATATGTATTTCAGTGTGTTTCTGAGGTGCAAAACATGCTCTGTTGTTGGTGCTGGCGCACATACAGATTCTGTACATGGCCTCCTGTTTGTGTCCTGGTCTTGGTCAGAACAGTGGGTCAAATCCAGTGTGAACCACTGCAGCACCACTGAAATTGGGGATGTTACCAGGGGGATGAATTACACCTTGTGTGTGTCATTGAAAGTCTTAGCCCACTCAGTGTTCATCCATGTTGTACATCTGACTTCAGTGGAGCCAGGATTTCACGTGGGTGATCAAACTGATTCATTGTCTGAGAGTCAACTTGTACATTCAGTTTAAGTCCCAATTTTGGTGAAAAGTACAATTACAGTAGTGCAGAGCAGCCCTGGGCATATGTTGTCTATGCAGGGTTAAACTGAAACACTGAAACCAAAATTGTTGATTATTAGAATTTGTAACGTGAAGAGAAGGTCCTGTTGTTACTCATTTGTGTGTTTGTGCTTTACAGGATTGCTTGGTTTTGCTTGATAGATTGATCATATTTATTTAAAAACCAGTGTTAGGTTGTTACTGAAGTATAAAAACTAATTTCACTAAGTACTGTAAAAAAAGATACTTGGCTATTCCATCACCTTTTCAGTTTTCAAAATACTTTACGATGTTTACAATATCCCTGCAATAACAAAATTACTAATTTAGGATCTAAGAAAATTTACAAAAGCAAAAAGAAATATTTAGTCTGACCTCTACATGAAATTTATGTGGGAAACCTGGTAAGGGATTATAGATCCCAGCAGTGGTTAGGGTTGCAAAAACTTGGATTTAAATAGGCCAATGTTGTCCTACATGGAATATTAAAGTGTTAGTAGCTTTTTTCGTGCAATGTTTTTGAAGCCATGAAGACTTGCATCAACGTACTTTGTACCTCCAAATACCAGGACAATATTGGTGTCGATCTGAGAAACTAGATTTAGTTTTGGGTGGTTGAAGCATTTCCCCCCAGTTGTTCCCTCCCCCAGAGGCTGCTGTCCCCATAGCTGAGGCGACTGAACAGTGTTTGTGCTAGCCACAAAACCACGAAAGCTTGCGGCTTGAAACGAGAGGCAAGCTGAGAGCCCCCAAGGTTGCTTTAATATGCAGGGCCATAAACTGTAGTGGTGCGGGCGCCTCTGCCTGGGAGGCTCGGGTGTACCTGCTGCAGGGGCAGTAACTGCACTAGCTGTCCTTTTACCTGCCTGAATTTCCAAGTGAGTGCCTTTAGGTTCTGCATTTGGGAGTCTAACTCTAATAAAATGGTAGACTTTTTTTTGGATTTGGGGATTATTTTTTTTTTTAATGTTTCACACAATGTGTATACGTATATGTAGTGTGTATAAAAGCATGTATGTCTTATCTGCTTGGTTATTTGTCAATTTTGAGTTGATAGTATAGTGGAAATTCCAAAGCTTAATATATTCACTGGTGCATGTCTTTGTTCATGCCTATGTGAACATTGGGATTACGACGCAGAAAGTAAGACAAAAGAGTATTACTCACTTGAATACCATTTCAGGAAGTACCTGAGACACTGTAAATGTTTTTTTCTTTTATTTTTACCACAAGTATTCCTGTAAGATAGGAATTTTTTTTTTTTCCAGAATGACTCCTTTACTTGTGCTCACCAACCATTGCGAAGTGTGACCTCAGCTTTGTAACCTTGACTAAACACAGTAACTCATTCTGACCAGCAACATCTGAAGCCTGGTAGTCGATGCCTTTTCTTTTTCCTCTACCACCCATTCCTGTTTGCTGGGAATGTGTTGGCTTCTGGTGCAATTGCCGCAGCTTTCATGTAAAAAAAATGCTGTTCGCAGTCTTTGATGTGAAGCTCACTTCTGAGTGCTCCTGGTCAGCTTGCTGTTTCTGTGTAAGCAGATGTCTGTGCAGTCACGGTCAATAGTGTTAAGATTAGGCCAGGTTTCACAGCGCTTTGTCTGATTGTTTATGGTGTATCCATAATTGCTGGGGATTTTAGGTGCCATCATAGTGCAAAGGGGAAGTGTTTGTAATCTATTACTTGTTTTGTAGTACTACATTGGAACCCCAGTAAAGGCAGTCCTGTAGCGCGTCAGACTATTCGTGTGTTTTGCTTTATTTTTTTTAAGTTTGAAACCGGTTTTGAAATTTTTCTCCGATGTGTTTTTTGTGAAACCTAATGTCTTGTAATCCTTAAGTCTCTGAAACCTTCCTTCCTTTGCTGGAGCCATACATCTTTGATTCAGTATGAAGTCTTCCCTTGAAGACAGCAATTCATGGTGGCTTTTTATAGAATCTGTGCTATATTGTGCTGTATGTGAGAAGTGCTTCTGAAGTGTGTTATATGTAAATAGGTTTCTATTATCCATATACACACACAAAATGGGGAGGGGGTGTGCCTGCCCTTGTCTTTGGGAGGCACTACACTTAAACTCATTGCATCAGTTTTCCTTGATGTCATGCAGATTGTTCTGTGCTGTTGCCCACACAATTCCAAACAGTTCTGCTCCCACAGGACTTTGTAAAGAGGGTCCTGTTTGAAATGGCAGTGTAATTTCAGGGGGTGAAGCATCATAGTATGTTGGAATCAAGATAGAAGAGCTGCTAACATCAGCAAAAGGCTACTTTCAGTTCCCAATGTTTAGGCTTTTGATCTTTTTCCTTCCATGCAGACAATTGCAGATGACCCTTTTAATCATCTCAACCTGTGAAATGAGACTTACTGTGTTAAATTAGAACTAGGACCTGAATTTTGAGGCACATTTGAATAATTGCATTAGTATAGGAAAATATGCCATTCTGGATCACTTACTTCACATCATAGTTAAGTGGCATGAATTTATAACTGAATATGTGGAGTTGGGTTTGGTGTGTTGTCCCCTGCTCCCCCCCAGGTGGAAATTCACTTGATAGTTTATCTTCACCGTACTATTGAAGTTATCATTTTGGGAAGTACTCTAAAGATAAGCATATGTGAGAGTTTGTATTTATATGTTTGCATGTAGTAATACATTATGCATCAGTAAGCTTCAGTAGGGTTTGCTGAGTACACAGTAGTGGACCTAGTTAAGACAACAAAGCTTGTTTCATGCTGGAGCATAAGGTGCGCGCTCACATGTATGTTTATAGTCTCGTAGATGGTGAATTTTGCCAATGCATTTTTCACAAAAGGTAATGAAAGAGAACTGAAATATTATTTTTGTTTCTTAAACTGCAAACTTATACAATGGCCAGTGCTTGTTTTTGAAAAGTATGGAAATAAAGGGACTGGAAGTGATCTGAGATTTTTAGACTCGCTTGTTAAAATCAAAGTAATTCAGCAAGATTATATAGGTAGATAAAATGGTGTACGGATTAGAGACATTGGCCTTAGTGAACTAATTCATTATGGCACGGGATGTAACTTAATGCAAACTGTTATCTTTTGATTTTAGACTTTTGTAGTGAACTGAAAGCCTTACCAGTTTTTCATATGATACTGCAGTGGAGATGGAAGAAAAACTGCAGTTTA
>NW_009260493.1:2433571-2436127 GCF_000687185.1 Egretta garzetta
ATAGGGCTTAATGAAAGCTTCATAAAAACCTAATTTTTCCATCCTGTTTATTGTATCATTAGATGCCTACATGAAAGTAGGAAAGAAGTAAAGTTGTTCAGTGCAATTTTCTTCAGGATTTATTGAAACTTGGCTGTAAAATTTTAAATCTGTGTGGTTTGGGTTTTTTTTTTTTTGTTTTGGTTTTTTTGGTTTTTTTTTTTTTATATAAGTAACATCTCATAGTTGTGGCTTCATTTGGATTCTCTCGTAATCCATTTTCTCTCCATCTTCATTCCTTTCCTTTATTTGCTGGTGCCTTTAAGGAAGACTTAGGAAGACTGTATATACACACCGCTGGTGCTTTTAAATGACTGCTGATTCTTCCTGCATGGCTTGTTAGACATTTTGCCCCATTGGAAATCACAGTAACGGCCTTTTTGTTCCTGTTCTGAGGTTTGACGAAGTACACACATTTTTTTGGCTCTGGACGTCTTTGGCTGCTTCTGGCCACAGGGTTATTCTGGTGCTTAGACCACAGCTTGGTGTGAGAGAGGCCATTTGGGCTACCTACAGAGTTGTCTTTCTCCTCTGCGAAGGAACAGAGGTCAGATATCAGATCCTATAAAATGCTGAGAAATGCACTCATGCATATACTCACATATACTTACAAACATTTTAGTGCTCTAATTTTTTGCTGGTTAGAACCAGTGATTTCTAGTGCCTGCTTTTTAATGCCTGTATTCATAGTAGTACAGGTCAAATTGAAGTCAGTCCTGTAAGTCCTTTACCTTATTTTTTGCCAGAAAAACAAACTTTCCCCTCCCGTATAATAATTTTGATCACTTGACCTCCATTTCCATGGAGATGTGATCAGAGGGCTACAGTCAGCTCGCCACGCAGGCTAAGAACTGTCTTTTGTCACTTACAGCGTGCAATGAAACTACAGATTTGAAGAGTAAAGGACTTATAGACTGACACAGTTTTTCCCCACCACTTGCAGCCATTAAAAATGTAACTTGGAAGCAAAACATGGGATCGGCTATGCAAAAGGTTTTGAGAAAACTGTTTATTTGAAAGAAAAAACAAACAACAAAAAAACCAACCTTCTTTCTTCTTTAGTCTTTAACTTTTAAAAATACTACTTTTCCAGCAATCTAAGACATTCTGTATGCGCCTCTATGTATATTTGAATTTCCCACAGACTCCTGATTCCTGTATGCTTAGTTTAGATGACATGGACTTGGTGTTGTCAAAAGCTGAATTTTGTAGCCCACAGAACTCATACATTCATGATTAAACAAGTGCAGATCGGGCAGCTAATGTTCCTCCAAGTTCAGCCTGGGGTTATTGGTTCAGGGTCACGCACAGGATCCAGCTCGTGCTTGTGAGCACTATGTACCTCCCAGACTTTATTGGGGTGAGTGACAAAATCTAACAGCAAGTGTCGGCCTGCGTCGCGCCTTGGACCCGGGAGAAGGTGTTTCAGGGACACGTGGTGGTGGCGGCGGCGTGTGCTGCTGCTCGCCCCGCAGCCCAGCCCACTGGAGGGCTGGCCGGTAACCTGAGAGTGTGAAGTGTGTGCATGGGTGGTGTGTTCCTGTCGGCTGGCTACCTGGCGTGCTCTGTACTGCTGCGTTCGGGGGTTTAGGTCTCTGAACACTTCTGGGCTCCACCAGGTTGGGAAGGTGCCTTTCTGGTAAGGTTACGAAAGCTCATGGTACTTCATGGCCTGGCGAGAGGGAAGCAAAGTGTCTCTATTTCTGCAGAACAAGGTTAGTCTCCCTTCAGACTAGGTAATAACCAAGTCATGGAGGTAATGCCATTTAGATTATATATCTATCTCTGTATATATTAACGCAAAAAAAAAAAATAGTTCAGGGTGTTGAGTCGTTGAAGGATCTGTCTTTTGTGCAGCTCCTGTGCACCCTCTCTAAGGGGTTCGCTGGGTAACCCAACTTCAGTAAGCCGAAAGGGAAGTATCCACCTTTTGTCTTGGTTTTGGCACACAGCTGTGATGCTGTGGGAAACATGGCACCTAGGAGAACCGCCCTCCCTCCCAAAGACACGGTGAAGCGGATTTAAAATACAAGCTGCATCTGTGAGCTTGAATTCGTGGCTTCCTGGGCAGCGCACTGTGCTGCCGCTAGACACAAGGCCCGCTCTATGGATTGATTTCTAAGCGGGTATCTTTGTCACGCTTAAAAAGATCATGTTGATGAGACAACGGTGCATAAGCTAAGTTAACGTCTGTTTTTTTCTGCGCTACTATTATTACTCTTTATTGCCAGTATCCACATAGTGGCAAAACTTGAAAGCGAGCTTTCTCCTTCCCTGTGCGGGTTTTTTCCACTGAGCCGATCGTGCATGTATCCCCACTCTTCCCATGTAGGACGAAAAAGTGAAAACGACTTTGTTGTTGTTGGAATGACGCTATAAAATCAGAAGCGTGTCGATTAAGCAAGCTCGGGTTCTCCCTCCTCCTGGGCAGCAAAGGGGCTCGGCCGCCTCAGCCCCCCGCTCCCCGCTCGGAGCGGCGCCTGGCCCGGGCAGCGGTAGGAGCTTTACGGGGCGGTT
>NW_009260493.1:2436183-2453177 GCF_000687185.1 Egretta garzetta
GCTCCCCCGGGGCCGGGCGGGCGGCGGTTCAGGCCGCCTCGAAACCGTCCTGGGCGTTTTTATAATTGATCATCAGCTGACACCGCCCGGGCAGAAAGCTCTCACCGCTCCCTCTGGCTGCTGGAAGTCTGAAATTACATCTTTGTCTTTGAAGTCGGGCGCACTGTTAGCGTCGCCATGGCGACGGGGCGGGTAATGGCCTCCGCCGAGCGGAGGCTGGTATTTAGCGCTGAGCGCGGCCCCGCACAAGGCCTCGCTCTCCAGCGCTGCTGCTGAACTGTCCCCCTGTTAGAAAATGTTTAAAAATTGCGTTTTTACATGGCCTTACCAGATTAATAGCCATGGTTTATTTCGTTTTAACTGCAAGGATAAAAGCATTATTCCATTAAATGGGTAGCCTTTTTTCCCCCCTCCTTTGGTTTATGCATTATTAACACAAGCTTTCCTGTTTTGCTTGTAACATTTTATAGGCTCTTTCAAACATGTAGTCAGATTTGCTCTGTTGCTCTTTTATTTTTCAGGACTTAACCCTTTCTCTCCTTGATCGTGCCTTCAGAAACTTGGAGGGAAGGCTTGAGCAGTTCTGGCTGCTCCCATTTAACATGTTTAAAAACAGAAAAAGGTGGTGGGGTTTTTTATTCTTTTACTCTTTTCTTCCTTTTTTTTTTTTTTTTAATTTGGCTTTTGCTTGCTTTTTTAAAGCGTTTTACAAGACGATGCAGATGGGTCTGTTCTTGTCATTTAATTGAAGCAAATGCTGAAGTCAGCACTCGTGAGCCTTGGTAGGGTTGTGAAGGGTTTGAGTCGAGGAAGTATTTTTTTGGTCTTGCGTTTTGTGTGCCCATCTTCTGACCTTAGCATTGTCACCCCACTCCCTGTACATGTAGTGTTTTGTTGGCAGCCTTCAAAAGAGAGACACACCTCGTGGTTGAAGGACCGGGGACCAAAAAATCCAGAATGATGCTGGGGACATGGTATTTACCCCCACTGCCATTGTCTTTAACACAGAGCCAGTGAAATACATCTAGACAAGTAGAAGTATTGTTATAAACACAAGCTGCAGGCTTTGCTTCACTTTTCCAGTGCTCTAAAATATAGCTTTCATTTTAGTCTCTAGTAGGAGGCATATATCCAAGTGCAGTCAAGTGCTGTAGATACAGGGATTCTACCGTCCTTGCTGATACAAATGGTCTATTTAAAAACTTTGAGGCTAATAAGCAAACCTGGAATTCATAATTCCCCCCACCTCCTCCCTGCCTTTTTTTTTTTTTTGTGAGTTTGTTGTTACAGGGTGCTTACTGGCACCTCACGTTGTCCATCTGTATTTATTACAGATCCTGCTCTCCTAAAGGCTTCCGAGGACATGTGAGGAAAAGGCAAATGTTCCTCATTTTTTGTCCTTTTAAAATTGATGTCACATAGGGGTGCTGATGTAAATGGTACCTCTTGTGGGATGGACTTTCGCCTTCTGGACAGCACACTAAAAATTTGACATTTGTTTCACCTATCCAGCGGGGCTGTAGACCACGCTCAGTCTCTGAGTGGGGAGTTTTCCCACGGACACCTTCAGTAAATAGCACTGCTTCTAAAACTTCAGTGAAATGCATTTCCTACCTCAGGGAGGCCCTGGGGTAGATGAAAGATGGGTAGTCCACCCTACTCCCCTAACCACCTGAGACCAGCATGAGGCCCACCTCTACTCTTGGCCAACAGCAGCTGTGGGCTGTGTTGCAGCCCAGCCTGGAGTATGTTATAGTCTTCGTGATTATTTTTTTTTTTTTAAGTTCTTACTTCTTCTTTTATATATAAGCTTTTTAAAATTCTGTTTAAATACTAAAAAAAAAACCCAGAAGTTTTGGCAAATCTGCTCCAAGGGTGGATACAGTATTGTACAACTGCATATATTAAATAGGCTGGACTACTGGACCAGAGGTTTACTCTCCTGGTTTTGTGGGTATGAATTTAATCTTTTGAGTTGTATGCCTCTTAAATCTGCAAATTTTTGGAAAATTAGACAAAACAGTTTACATTCCATTAATATAAAATTACTAATTGCTTATAAAACAGGCGTATCTTTATCTGCTCAGGGCTTTTTAAAGCTGCTGCTTAGTCTTTTTTCTTTTTTAATCACTAAATAAACATGTCTCCGCAGTCACTGCATGTGAAACCAAAACCTAGATGTGGACAAAAAGCAAACACACTACACTAATTTTCATTAGCATATCCTATCTACTAGAACATTTAGTTTTTCATCTCCTTGTAAATTGATTTTTCACGTGCTTGTGACTGATATTTGAACTGTGTGTTTGTAGTAACTGACATACGTAAAAGCCAGGTCCTGGATCTCCCAACATGAATATATTATGGAGGTGACCTAGTGGGTCCATAGTTAGGGTCTCACAGAGTTTTCACTTAAAACGATGTTTAAATCCCTTAATTAAATATTAAAACTCGCACGAATTCTCAAACATGGACTGTTTCAATAAAGAGGATAAACTTTAATTATTTAGGTACTCAGTGTTCTTCTTAGAGCTGTATTTGCAGAATTCAGAACGACTTAAAATTATACCTTCCTCAGGTTTTTCCGGAGTTCCTGATATTTTCACTTTCTCTGTTCTTTTTTAAATCTTTTGGCTAAGCCCTTCATTGCTGTAAGTTGTCATATCTCTGACTTAATAAAACTATGACAACGTACATAAAATAATTTAACTAAAACCATTTCAGCTTTAATCATGATAATACATGATACAGAAGACATGGGAAAGTTCTGTACATCGTGTTAGTTTTTGCCATGGGAGTCAAACAGTATATTGATTATTTGTAGCTGATGCCAGTCTTTGACACCAATGATTTGGAATGAGAAGAAAAAAGACTAGAGAGTCTGTTTAAGAGAAATACCACATGGAAGCAAAATCCAGACTTGCGCTTAAAAGATCAGTAACGTTTCTTCTGTACAGGTGGTTATTTCCGAATCAGTCCATGAACAACAGCTATAGTAGTCCCGAATGGGTGGAAACTTCCCTCTACTTTTCCCCATCTCCTTTTCACTGATTTCAGTGAGCTTTGGATCAGGCCGATTAGTTCTTATGTCACCCCATTCCTCTCTATTTTTGAGCCTTTTTTGGGGGGAGACGGTCTGTAAACCTGTTGTATACAGCAATGTATGCTGTACCTGTAGTGACCAGCAAATACAACTTTCCTTGATAATGTTTGCAGCCTTCTCCTGATCTATAATCACGTTCTCCAGCACAGGCCGAAGCTTTGCTGAAAACAATATAGTTGTGAACCATACATAAATGAAGAAAAATTCCCTTAGAAACCAGTGTTACATGTGTAAGTAGTATCTGTGTTCAGACCCCTTAGCCTCCAGCTATTCCTCTAACAAGCTGGAAGTAGAGACAAAATGGAGAAGAAAATCCTATTCCTCATTAGCTTATGGTCCATGGAAAGTTTGTAAGTTTTTTGGTTCAGGATCTGTGTTTTCCCATCATTTTCAAGTGACTGCCACTGTGGTCAATCGCATGCTTATTAGTTTATGTCTCCTGTCCATTGAAACACTGCAGCTAGTACTTCTAAATTATTTTTGAAAAAATACTTGTCATGTTACTAGCAGGAGCTACTTAAATGAGAAGGCATCGTTTCAGAGTATGCTAGTTCTTGAATTTTGGAAAACACAAGCACTATATGCTGAGATTGCATACCAATACCATAAAAATTCAAAATTCAAAATTACGTACTAATTTGAAGAATGACTTATTGCTTTAGGCACTGGATGAAGAGCAAAATTCACAGGAAGTTCTTGTTGTCTCCAACGTATGAGTGGGTTCTCAAGCTCTTCCAGAGTAGGAATGGGTATGCTGGAAGTGAAAAGGCTTGTTGCACTTGAGACTGCAAGGTTCGTGTGGAAAGGCATGCGAACAGAACTGGGCCTGAAATGTTCCTTCACTGGTGAGGTTCTTGCATTTTACTGACTCTACTGTGTGTGTACTTGAGTGGTCTGAAACAAAGCATAGTGGGGAGGAATACAGCTAGAACTGAAATAACGTGGAGAGTCTAATTTGTATGGGTTGGAATCTTTGGCAATAGTACCATACTAGTGGGATTTTTGTAATTTTTTGGGCTTGCTAGCCTGTGCAAATTCTCTTAGTTCTTTTTTTGTGGGGGGAGGGGAACGTTAAAAAAACAGATCCAAGCACAGTATATACATTGTGACAGCAAGGGGTTAAAGATACGTAATTATGTATTCTTCAGTAAATGTTCTGCAGTCAGCAATACAGCAAGGACTTTATAGAAGCTAAAGAAAAAAGATGACAGAGGGGGGAATATGGAGAGAAGGTCAGATGCAAGGATTCTCCTAGGGTTTTCTCGTGTTTGCTTTTCCTTTGTGACTTATTATACTCTCTCCTGGTAGAAACAGAAGAAAGCATTATGGACTGTTGGTTCCTCCTACTGATAACGTGCACTTGATCCCTTTGCTTTATGGTAGGTAGTGGGAAAGGTGAACTTACGGATTTAGTTTATGGAAGAGTTCTGAGCTATCCCAGTGCTTGCATGGTCCTTGTATGTTCCCCAGCTCCTGGTTACTGCAGGGGGTGCATTACTGCCCCGTGAACACTGAGCATTTCAACAAATGCTGTTTATCAGCTGTGGTTCACCCATTCTGTTCGAGAGGATTTGAATTTCCAGCAAATCCATCTACTGGAAATAAGTTTTTTGTTTTGCACCTTTTTGGGTGATTTGGATGGATGAATGGAAGTTCTTGCACCGTCAGTATTTCAGGCTGACCTTACTGGTAAAGGCAAGCTTTCATCACTGCCAATGAAGCCTTTGAGGGACCAAAGGGGAAAAGTAGAGGGGTTTTTTTTTTCTCTCTGTCGAACAGCTGCAGTAACGAAGCAGAGCACGTAAAATGGGCAGGATATTTGGGATGTGGGCTACCTCCTTACTTCCACCTCATGAGTTAGTCTGAGGTCTAACTTGCTGAGTCACTCAGTGCACCAGATCCTTCTTTTTTATTGAACTAATTTAATTTGCAGTTGGATTTCAACATAACAGCAAAGCATTTCTGGGAGATATTTGTGTGTTTGGTAATAGTGCAGTTTGAAAGAGGTGGATACTTTCTCTATTTAATTATATGGAAAGAACTGCAGACAAGTACAGGAATGGGATTTCTCCCCTTAGCCTTCCCTGAAAAAAACCCAGACCCCGCCCCCCAGAATAGCTCTTCTCTGGGGATAAAGATCCTTAGCCTTGCCATTGACCTTATGGGGACAGGTTCTTGTGATCCCCCCCGATTGAGGGGTGGGTGAATTTGTCAGTTTACTTACTGGTGCAGAGATCCATGCAATAAGAACCTTTATGTAAAGTTAGTTAATTGCATGGCTCTTCTGAAATGCAGCATTAGGGAACAGTCGACCCCTAAGGACAACGCAATTTTTTCCTCCCACCCTTGTTAAACACCAGTTTAAAGCTATTGATTTCCTTCCCCTAAAAAAATAAAAGTTAACTCCCGTCATCATGCTTCTCTCCTTCTCTTAACTTTCTTTTTTTCCCCTGTGTCTTTACTGTTTTAACTCTGCAAAATTCTGAAAGGATTGCTGCGAGGAGCGGGGGTAGTCTGATAAGTGTATTTCCTAAAGCTTTTGGCCTTTCAAGGTTTCTCTTACGGTAAGGTTGAACTGTGCCGACAACTTGGATTGAGACGACAGGGGAGTAGTGTGCAATACTTTCTGCTTCCGATAGCTCTTTGTTGATCTAAGAGAGAGCACTTACAGAGTGGTAGGTCATTTATGTGATTATGAAGAGCACTTGGTTCTCTCTTATTCAAGATGGAAAAATAATAGTTTTTGAATAAGAGGTCGCTGTCAAGATGACATTGAATGTGACTTCTCTTCCCTCTTCATTCCCTCCCCCACTAGAAGAGCGGCACTGGAACTACTCAGGATAGGGCTGGATTTTTCCAACTCCATGTGACTTTCTCTTTTCTTCTGTTCTTTGTTCCTTTTATTCCTCACCATTTCCTCTGTGTGTCATGTTTATACTTCTTGATGGTGTCTGGATATTTATGGTAACTAGAAATTTAAAAATAAATGTAATGCATGTAAGGCTCTATGTCTTGTTTTAAGTCTTGTTTTTCCACTTTGCAGAATTAAGCTGCGAATGTGTGATGTGGTATCTGCTTGGGTGACAGATGTCCATTCCTGAATGATGCTGTGTTCCCTTTGTGCTTTATTTATGGAGTGATTTGCTTCTAAAATAATCTCTTAATCTTTTCCAAACTGCATTTCTGTATGTGCTCTTTTTACATATGCCATCATTTAGGGTAACGGACTAAAAACTGAAATTACTCCTAAATGCTTTGTTTCTAAAGCTAATAATAGTGATATAACACTGTCATTTTTGGTTTGATGTGTCCTTTCAGAACTAGGTTAAGTGTGTAGTTTGGTTTTGCTCTGGTGGGTTTTTGTGTGTTTGTTTCCTGTAGTGCTGCCATAATGAAATGGTGTTTTAATTTCATTCAGTTATCAAATGAAAAGACAACACTAATTTGTCCTTTTTTATGTTAGGTTTGCTTTTATATCTCAGAAAAGGAGCTGTATCCCCAAATGAGAATGCAACTGCTCAGAGTGTAGAACATAATGACGTATTTTATGAAAATAATTGAACAGTTACTCTAGGGTTAATTTACTTAAACCAGTGTTAAACATCAGTAAACACTCTAGTTCATCACAAATTTCCCTTTAGTAAACTTCACCAAACCTGGTTTCAGCTTGGGGAAAGGCTGATCGGTGGAAAATTTATACTACCTTACAGCAGGAAAGACCTTTTTAGAGACTCTTATTTGCAGTCTAAAATTAAGTCTGTATAAAGTGTATTGAGATTTCCAGGTGTTTGCCTGTTGACACACTGAAAGAAACTCAGCTGGAATTTTGAAATTCTGATTTTTGGAAACCTGAAAGCATTTTGGAGCCAATTTGGGGAAAGACAACACTGGAATATTTTGCTTTCTTTCTGAACTTTTTTTTTACGTAATTTTTATTTTTTAAATGTGGGTATTAGAAATGAACAGTAATTTGAATTTCTGATTAAGACACCTCAAAGTTAAATAGGAAGTGCTGAGAACTTCCATGATTTATTAGTCTACCATCCGAAAATGACAGAAAATGCTGTGCAAGCCTGAAAAAGCATAGTGATGCTATTGCTCCTTGATTACCAGACTGTGCAAACTTCTGAAAGTTGGGCTTGGCTTCTCACACAAAGTAGTCTCGCTTAACTTTAGTCCCAGTGTTCTCTTTATTACATATGGCAGCTCAGGATCAGTCCTGAGTGCAGGTGATGAGTATTGAGCTTTCACCACCGAACAAGAGCTGTAGTTCTGGCTCTTACCAACTGAACTCTTCCCGAGGGCACTTGCTGTGCTGTGGACCTCGAATTCCACAGTTTTCTGGAAATCTGCTCAATTTCTCTTCGGACCTTACTTCACAGAAACTTGCCCTTGCTTCTTCAGTGGCCACGTGAGGCGTTTGACACTGGGGTGGGACCATATTAACGCTTTGACGCATGTTGGGAGCGGGCTTTTGAAGCGACTCTCCTGGTTGAGCCCCGTTACCATACTTTGATTCACATTACCCAGCAGGCGTGGAGCAAGCTGAATTCCTTTCGGATGAAACGAAACTGAAGAATGTGCCCCAGGAGCCTGCCTAATGCAGTCCAGCTGCTAGTGGGGACTTGGTCCCCAGGCTAGCCCGAAGGACAGCCCTGCGACAGGGGTATGGCATGGGTGTCGGGTGCTGGGCACCGAGCCCTCCCGCCTGTGCTGGTGGCTCTGGCAGGCAGAGCCTTCCCCTTCAATGCGAGATGCTGCTGGGCCGCATCTGGATGTTTTACATAAGGTCTGGATCCAAAGTCCTTTGAAGTCTTTGAATGACTTCCATTGACTTTAATAGGCTTTGTGGCAGGCCCTAATGATTTGGTTGTGATCTGAAAAGGGATGTTCAGAGACTTTTCTATAATGAGAAAATGTTACCTTTTAAAGAACCGAGTTCAAATAGTCTGATCAGTTCGCAAGTGGAAGTGAGCTTCTTCCTATCTCCTGGAATCCTTTTGTCCCTGTCAGGAAAAAAAAAAAAGTCAGAAAATTAGTACTCGTTGCTCAAGTAAGGTCCAAGGTTGAAATTAGCAGAGGAGTTTTGGGTCATGGATTGAACTGCACTGACAAGCAGTGGAGAGATTTGCACAGTGCAACTGTCTGCTCCTCTCAAAATTGTGTGGTAAACCCCTCATTCTCCCCAGCAGTCACTTTGCTCACAGTTTTGAAGTAAAAAGGCAGAAGAGAGAAAGGAAAAACTCAGCTTAACGTTCATCCGTACTCATATTGTTCTGAGATGAGTGATGCCATAGGTCTAAAACCAGCGCTAATTAAAAAAATCTCCAGTTTGTTTTTAAAGGCGAGGATGGAATAGAGGGCATTTCACTGTCCTACTAATTGAATAACAAAACTACCAATTCTTTCCATTGCCCTGTATCTTACATGTTCCCTCTAAGTTTTCTCTCTTTTCCAGAAATGTGTCTCAAATTTTTTTTTGGTGTGCAAATACATTTTTTTATCACGTAAGGTGTTGTTTGATCAGTATCCAGAAAAGCTTTCCTTTTCCTGCTTCCTCTGAATCCTTTCATGTGAGGTAGGAAATCAACTTACTGCTTTAAGAAATTAACATGGACAGCTTGGATCTGTTGAACTCCTGCTTCTTTATTTGCTATATTATTTTGTGTACTTAATCTTCATCTTCCCTGAATTAAAAAAATCTGTACTCTTTTTTTTCTTTTTTTCTTTCCAAAACAGGTGTCTGCTATAATAATGATGTTTAAACAGGCTTGGAACAAAGTGTAGCTCCATTTTCATCATTGGATGCAGGGATCTAGTAGAATGTGTATTTACAATTATATGCAATTGTGTGTGTCTTCCTGTAATGGTTTGTCTTAATATTTTTCCGTGTACATGTGCATGGAAGAGTTCCCTTGAATTTGCACTGGGACTGATTTATCACAGTTATCCTTGTTTTACATCTGTGTAATTACTTTGAAATCATTGAACTTATGCCGATACAAAATTGCGGTAGTGGTGAATTAGGGTCACGCTTTTGATGGTGCTTTTTATTCCGGTTGAGATACTCTACTGATCCAGGTGAGGATGAAATGTTGTACTAAGCTGCGAGATGTTTCACTGATTGGGTTCACGCTGCTTATCTGCCAGCACTTCCATTCTTAGGAGCTGTATTTAATGCAGTTATTTCTGTGTGCCTTGGAAATGCAAAGGAGCGGAGAGGAAAGTTAAAATCAAAAGTCCATGGTTTTCCAGCATTGATGCACCAGCTGTAGCTGAAGAAAGTGGTCCTGAGGGTCTCGCACTGTATTTTTGGTAAAGGCCTTCTTCTGTCCTTCAGCTTCAAGTGCATTAGCTTTATTAAAAGAAAAAAAGAGACCTTCTTTAGACTCTTCTCATTTTTCCCCATCTGCTTTGAAGCAATGAATTAGCTTGTTAAAAGGAAAGCATAGTCTGGTGTTACCAGAAGGTGGTTTGTGTTATCAGAAGGTGAGGAGTGCTGGTGGTGTTCAGAGTAAATAAATAAAATGCACGGAGAGGACACGCCTGCAGCTGTGTCTCCATCAGCCGTTCGCAATCCCCGCGTTCCTCTCGTCTTGGAAATCCAGACCTTGGAATTGATGGATGGAGGCCAGCTGATAGTCCTCGAATAAGCCAGCCCCACGTACCATCCTTTTGTTTCATTTTCAAAACCTCCTCTATCAGAGGGAAGCAGTGGCAGAGCCTGCATGCTGTCATGCAGATCTGGAGGACGCTGTTTGATACCGGGGCCTGATGTGGCCACTGTCTCGGCTGCGTGGCTCGTTCGCTCATCCCGGGACCTCTGGCTTCCCTGGCTGGGAGTTATCAGGGCGCTGGGAAGGGTGCCGCCCCACCGCGGAGGCGGCTGTTTCCCCCCTTCACTTCAAGATTAGGAAAGCAGGTGTTAAGTCTCATTTTGAGAATTTATTGTTATCTGTTGGTGACGCTTTAGAGACCACTCTGCTTACCCGCCTAATAGCCAAATGCAAGCTAATAGTCTGTACAGGCCATTGAAGCCTAAAATCCTGCTAATTCCTTCCTCTAATGAGTAATCCCTGATCTCTGTATGTGCCTTGACTGCGGAAGGGCTAATTATGAAATTCATTGTAAGGAACATTTCAAACTCATGATTTCTGTGCTTGGGATTTGTAAATAAATAATGCGTCTGCATGTATACCATGTAGAAAGTATAGCTTTCATATGTAAAGTTAAATATCCCTGAAGAAATTTAGTTAAAATAAATGGGATTGTAAAACATTTCTTTTGCTCGGTGGATTAATTGCTTGTAGTTTAGGGAATAGGTTGCCTGTTCTGTATGAAAGGTCGTTCGTTTTAACCCTTAGGAGAGACATCGTATGTTGGGTTGGTGAGTACATTTGTTAATAGCTTTGAAGAAAGAGGCTTCTTCCCACTGCAGAGCAGGAGGTGGGATTCTGCACTGGGGCCTGGAGAGCCTCCTACTCTCCCCAGCAGGTAATTTGGAGAAAGCATTGCCATTCCATGCCTGGAAATGTGTGGTAATGGTAAATCTGGTTCTTTGGATTTGAAGAATGCTTGCAAGAAACAAATCTAGTGATCTTTTGATTTCAAATTTAAAGGAAAAAAAAAAAAAAAAGGAGGAGGAGGAAAATATCTAAGCAACCAAAGTATTGGGGTAGAGATGTTGCATAAATTATAACGAGCACCAGAGGACACAGGATGTGTTCATTCCCAAGCTGCATGATTATTTCGTGTTGTGAAGGGTTAGCTTTTCAATT
Source organism: Egretta garzetta (assembly GCF_000687185.1). NCBI lineage: Eukaryota > Metazoa > Chordata > Aves > Pelecaniformes > Ardeidae > Egretta > Egretta garzetta. The sequence continues at coordinate 2,447,065 of NW_009260493.1, forward strand.
GCAAAGCTTAATCACTTTTCAAATGAATATTTCATAACAGTTATTTTTTCATCAAATATACAACGGCATGCTTATTTTGTGCCTCATGTGGTAGACATTAGTTTTCAGCAGCTTTAAATTCCTTTTATTTCCCTCATCTCCTATTCTTGTTTTCAGCCATGGATGGGCAAGAAAATACTTGTGAATGTTTCCTGACGAGTGGCTAATCTTGTGGCTGAGAGCTAGGAAGAACCCAGACGTTTTAGCAAAATTAGTCCCGAATTCTTAAAACATTCTAATTTATTTCATGCTAAGTGCAGCTTATGTGACTGATTTTAAATATTTTAAACTTAATTTAAAATGAAAACACAACTGTTTGAGACCTCTGCCACTAAACGCTGTTTAGTGAGTTCCTGGCTGATGAAAGTTAACATAAAAACGCGAGCAGTCGATTGCCCTTAGTACAGCTGCTTCTTGCTAGAAGAGTTGGGTAAGGGGGATCTATATAGTTGTGTGTCTACCTCTATACCAATCTATATAGGTATTTGAGAGTTGCCCTGGCTTAGGGCAAATTTTGGATAGCAAGGAGGTGATGCGATTGCCCTGTTACATATCCTTCTGACCCTGAATTGGGGGAGTTTCTGTAGCACTGCTAAGTTGGCTCATGACTGCTTTTTGGATCTCTTGAGTGCTTCGGCAGATGGATGGAAATTAAACAAACTTGGAGGTTTTGAATTATACTAACGGGCCAAACTGGCTTGAAAATAGGAGAAAGGCAAAGCTGACCTTAAGACACCCTCACTTCTTTTTCTGTTCTTGTGTTCAAAAATTCCTTTGGTACTCACCTGTCCAGTCTGTTCAAAATTAAAATACATTTTCTTTGAAGTATGCAATAAAAGAAATATTTATAAAAATATCAAGTGGTGTTTTGACTAGACAGACTACTTATTTTTCTTGTCTAGTGATTTTGTTCTCATACCTTACAATGTATTTCATAGTGCACTTTGAAGCCTACAGAATACAGTATTTGGGGGGGGTTTCCCCTTCAAAATAAAAAGAATAAATCTACAGAACTCATTTTATCACATGTATAAGGCAGAAGATAGTCTGGAATTGAGAGCAGTGCTGTGCATTGTGCCTGGGCCCATGGATGCTGAACCAGTGGTATGAAAGTAAAAGCTGTACACAGTTGATGCTCTTTCTAGAAAGAGCATTTTAGGGGATTTTCCAGCAATATACTGGTCTATATGGGACGGTAATGTTCAAAATTTAAGGATGCTCAAATCCTTCAAGCCTTGGGACAGTCCATTTCATGGTAGTTATGTCAGAGTTAGCTGTCGTGTTTCTTTTCCTTTCATGCGTAGCGATGCCATGTTTACCAAAATGGCCTACATGGTTGCGTGTTTCTCCATCAGGTAAAGGATCTATAAGCTCCTCGTGACACGGTTGCTCTTGTCTTGTGTTCCTGTAAGTACAAGTCGCTTTCTTCTGTCATGTAGTTGAAGTTGACTGTGTGACCGTTTTTTAGAAGCAGATACTTTTTTTACTGGTGTTCAATTCCTGCTTAATATAGAAACTCACGAACAATCGGATGCTTTCTTAACAGCAGAAGTCCATACTGTTAAACTTTGTTATTACATGCCCACTGAGATTTTTTTTTTTGCTTTCTCTCCCTTATTTACAGAATGTTTTGTAACTGCCACTTCGCTTGTCTTCCTGTACAAATAGGAAAACCAGTATTTTATATGCTAAATCTACTTGTGATCTATAATTTTCTGCCTGTATGTTAAGCCCTCTAGTTCATTGGTAAATTTTTTTCACTTTACAGTTATTCTTTAAATCTGTGATTGTCTATACACTTAAACGGTTTCTGAACGTGAAGAACGGGTATCTCTCAGATGCCTCGAACACAAATACTTTTCCAGGCAAGCACATAGTTACGTGATAAAGGCTTAGGAATTACTGACTCTCTCAACTTATTATGTGGTTGGTGGTCATAAGCTGCAAGTCCGTAATAGACCGTTACGGTACGCTGTCACATGGAGAATTCAGGTTTCTTTGGAATTTCAGGTTCTTTAGTACATAAAACAATCTGCAAAACCAGTTGCTTTGCTGTTAGGAATTAGGTAGTGTTGGGTGGCTGCTGTTAGTATTCTGGTATAAACAAAATGGAGTTAATCTAATCTATATGACCTAAGAGGGGAGGGAGCTGACCTCACAAACATCAGCGAATTTCTTCTCACAACAGTCCTGGGAGGTAGGAAGTTGTATTATTACTATCCCTGCTGAGTATCTATGGCACAGAAAGATTAATTGATTTGCCCAAGGTCATAGAGGAAGTGAGAGGCAGAGATGGAATTGCATCCAGATATTCTGCATCCTGGTCAGATGCCTTAATCACAGGACCATAACCCCTTAATATTTGTGATTTTGTTCGCTTAACTAGGCTCACTTCATGTGGTGTCTTAAAAGCTTTACTTTGCCTTTTTATAGTCCTTACCTGGTGTGCTTTTTGTCCTGGATAGAAACTTAGCGAAAAGGATTTTTAGGGACTTCAGGTTTAAGTGCCATCTGTTCCTTCATATGTAATACTTTTAAAATCAGAAGTAGTTATGCTTAGTTTCATTGAGTAAATCAGAATGCTGAAAATGCAATATAAGCAAAACACGAGTTTTTTTTTTTTTAATTAATATATTTTCCCCCAAATCTTTTTATGGGAGAGAATTCATCACAATAAATGATTAAACTGTCAAAAGAATATTAGCTGTTAGTGGTGTGTTGATTCATTATATGCCTTCATGTGTTTGGAGTCATTGTGCTCCACAGGGAGCAGGAGATGGGGCTGTCCAAGGGGGGCACCGCAGTGACCATTAGCAGCTGATTAAAAGGGAAGTGTATGCAGTGAGGAACTACTCATAAATTATGTCCTTCCAGCTGGAGTTTATCTGTGTAAAAGGAGCTGCCAGCATCCTCATTTGTTCATTTGGCATCTGAAAACGTGCACGTAGTCAAAAAGCATTAGGTAGTAGCCTGTAATAAATGTCTGTGCGTGCACTCACCCTGTACGTACTACGGGTACGTGGGCTGCTCGCCGGGGACTTCACACCACCTTCAGCCCTGAGGGAGAAGAAGGGGACGCGGGGCAGTTGGCGGGACTGACCCCGGTGCTGGCCGGCCCCAAGGGCTAACTGCTTGTAGGACCATAAAGGGGGTTCCGTCTTCCCTGTCCAGACAACGAATAGTTTGGCTATGGGGAAATCGGCATTCGGTCTTCGCAGCTCGTGGTCAAAGTGGGTTTTCAATCACCAGCCCAAGGCACGCACTTAATATATAGAGTGCCTTGATGTGGTGCCCTGCTTTGCCACAGACACGTTTGAACCTCAAAGACATCTCCTAGGTCTATAGATGTTAGAGAACAATAATGTCGAATGATTTTTTTTTTTTTCCCCCCTTCATTCAGTATTTATATTCCGTTTCCCTTTACACTAAAAAGAAAGTACTGAAAAGTTACATGAAGTGAATTCAAGTCAAAGGTGTTTAACGTATGTGAAGGAAATGAAGCTTAGATTTCAAGCAGTGATCAATGAAGTATAGTATTGTATGATCATTACCGAGCAATAAAGCAGGAAGGGAATTATCACAAGGATGTATATGCCATTCATCATACCCTTTTAATACCTCTTTTTCTTGCTTGCTTTCTTTTTATTGTCTCCTATGTTTTATATTCTTTGATCCTATATATGGGAACGAAGTTCCCTCCTCCTTTCTGACATTTTCACCTACTGTTATACAATGCCAGCTTAGAAGAGTACATCAGGGGAAGAAAGTCTATATGCTCTGTGCTTTAAAACTTTGAATAGAATTAAAATACCTCGTGCTTCAGGTTTTGCAAATTTTGTGACAAATACTGCTATGTCGCGTTTATTCTGAGCATTGTCAGTCTGTGGCTTTGCTGAAAAGCAAACTTATTGAAAACTGGAATAAAATGTCAGCATTTTATTTTTGCTCTAGATTTGCTTTAAGTGAAAAATACCATAGTATCAAAATATATTGTGCCTTACTTGCTATGGGAGGACAACGGTGGGAGGCATCAGGGTTTCTTTAATTCTGTTTTCTCTGTGCCCTGGTCAGTGACCAGGATTGCCAAATGTTTATCCCTGTATATCATACAAAAGTAGGTAACTGCCTGTGAGTTGTGTATGTAAAGAGGCTTGAGAGCCTGAGACGAAAGAAGGAATGCTATAAATGTCCTCTTACGGCCTCTCAGGCCAACCTTCCCCAAATTATGACACACTTCACTTAGATCTGATGTTGGTGTTATCCAGTGAACCCTGGACATCAGTCCGTGAAGGGACACATCATGGCAATCCTTTTGCAGAGGCAGTGTGGTTGTTAATAATAATAATAATAATAATAAATGTAGGGCTTGCAGCATCATCTTAAGCAATGCAAACTGAAATGTGAATTATTAAAGTTTCTGTCTGACAGTAAGCAAATGCACAGGCCCATTCTCAGAAGGACGGGTGACTCAGCCATATTCTTGAATTGATGTATCAGGCTTCAGTGACATCTTAAGATTTGACAACAGGTCTATTAAGGAGAAAAAAATAGTAATTTATAATTTCTGGGATAAATTAGTACTTACTATTATACCCTGGAAGGTTGGTTTGGGGTTTTTTTTGTGGTAAATAGCATTTAAAAGATATTTACAGCGTCATTTCAGATGAACAGAACTTTGAGGACTCTGCCTTGAAATCTTAATTAAGATGCAAAGAAATTTATCTCAGTGCACTGTGTAGATATTAATCAGCGTAGGTGGGAAATGGGAACATACATGATTAGTGATAGTATTTTACCTTCAAACCTTGAAACCGGCTTAAAATGAAACACTCTTAAATCCCTTGTCACCCCCAAACAATATAACGCACCGTTTTGACTCTCTAATTACCAAGCCTAATTTGTTAATTTCAAAGGGGAGCACAGCAGCCTGGAAAGGCTCGCATGACGCTCTCTGAAAGAGCAGTGTGGTATAATTAAAATGATCAAGTGGATCTAATTCTGGGGGGGAAGGGGGGAGATGTCTTCCCTCGTAAGGTTACTTTAAATTGAATTGGAGTTGGCATATATAGCCTTTAATGAGGTAACATCCCCAGATAAAACATCTGACTTGCTGTTTATTTTAGTCTACATTTATTTGCAGGCTTTTATAGTAAGAGCGCTCTGTCTAATGGTCCTACCAACCCGAGTGCTGCTTCCAGCGTAGCAACTGGCCCGCTGCACGGCTTTGGGAGAGCATTACGCTCTCGGCGGTGAAATTGGTTTACGTATGTTTCTGATGCATCCATCACTGTGACAATTATGCTTGAGAAAAAGCAAAATGCAGAAGCGATGCTCCTTGTGTCCCTTTCCATGGGTAGCGATGGTGAAAGCATTACAGAGGACGCTTCCTGCCACTGTTTGCCTCCGCAGGGTAGCTGTGTCGTAGCCAGTTAAGCTTCAGTCGGATTTTGGACTGAATTTTCCTAGTACATATTTTCCAACCATATTTCTCTGGGCTAATACAGGCGTGATTTCCCAGTGGACACCCATCTTCCAAAATGTTACTGTTCATTTAGGGGCTGATAGTGCCTGGCTTGGGGGGTGGGGTTTAGGGGTAGGTTTGGTTATTTGTTGGTTGGTTGCGGGGTGAGGGGGTGTTGGTTGGTTTGCATTAGTGTCTCCCCCCACCCCCCCAACTTGGGTTAATGGGTAAGCATCATTCTGGGCTTTAAACTCTTGTATGAATATATTGTCTGTTCTGTGTTAGAAAGATAAACACCTAATCTGGATAACTTCCTAATCAAAACACTTTAGACTGACTACAGGAGGAGGTTTCTTGTTTTGTTTTAACTCTTCTGGGTGTTTATCTTATAAAGCCCTGTAATAATAAAGCCATATGAAGCCTCAGCTTATTATTCATATTCCTCAGTGTGCCACAAAGGAGGCATTATGGAGCCTTGCGTTTTAAAATAAAACATTCTGTGCAAAGGATGAAGTTTCTCTAGCAAAGAGCCTTGATGGTGAATGCCCGTGGCAGGAGGGCAGCAGGGAGAGGGAGGGGGTGGCTACCCTAGGGATGAAGTTTTGGGCTGGGG
>NW_009260493.1:2453336-2465352 GCF_000687185.1 Egretta garzetta
GGGCGGGCGGGCATAGTGCAGCTCTCCTCTTGTTTCCGAGCAGACCTTTATGCTTACACCCCCACCCTGTTTTGGCCCATCTCCTGGTGGAGCAGGCAGGCTGTAATTAATAGATACTTGAGCTCGGAGGAGGCAGAAGCGAGTGCTTGACAGGTGCTTTCCTTTTCAGCTTGGCGGTGGTTTTGTATGGAAAGGCAGTGCTAATTCTGAGACCAGTTGGTATCACCTGGGAGAGCAGAGGTTAATGTTTCAAAGGGGGAGGAAAAGCTGTTTGTATGCAAGTGACATTGAAAGGAGATATGAATATTTTAATGCCCATGGTCAAGGCCAGTGGGTTGTACTACACGCACATGTTCCATTTTGGCTGGACCCCTTCTGAGCACCAGTTGTCTGAACTGTGGAAACGTAGCAGAGGTCTACATTAACAAGTATGTTATAATGCTCCTCTCTTCCTTTTCTCATGTACATAGTAAAACTTCTATAAAAGAAGGGGCCGGCAAGAATTTGGTAAAGATGCATGGCCTCTTACCGTAATCACGTTAGCAAGCCCCTGTTGCCTGTGATGTCTAACGTGATTGCAAACTAATACTGTATTTCTTAGGCAGATGGGCAAATGCACATCAGCAAAATTACCAGCATCTGTAAAGGTTTTTGGATTGTTCCTAATATTTTTTGTTTCTGTTGATCTTGAACAACGTTAGCAGCAATTGCAGCAGAAAACAAGTCAAGAGTAAGCATGAAAAGGAACCCTCCTGCTTATGTGGTGGGTTTTTTTCCTTTCTTGGCTTGCTTTTATTGTATTGCACTCAAGAAAGACACAGTTAAAGAAACAGGGATTCTGTCTATGGCATTCTGAAATAATTACTTCCCTACTACTCAATAAAAAGCTGAAATAGGTTAGCTGCAGTAAAACAAAAGTAAGGGGGAAGAATATTAGTAAACATTTCTAATATGTTAGTCCTGCATCCACCAGCCATTTATTGAAGCTTTTGATGTCCAGTGGTCTCCAAATTATTTGTATAAAATGTTTGAAAAGAAGCACAGTTGGACGGAGCTGGAAAGTGCAAATTATGAAAGAAAAGTATAAAACGTATCTGTATAATTCAGTAGATACAATATTCAGTGGATTTATAATTCAGCTGTAGATCTATAATTCACTGCATTGTAATTATTTTGTGCATTCTGTATTTTTTTAATTTCTGTGTGCAATTGGATGTAGCTAATAATAAGAATACTGTTCAGAACTTTGATGGTGTAAAGCTGGGACTTGTTGATAGGGAAAATGCCATGTAAAAACAACTAGATGACACTACTAACATTGAAAATCTTTTTGTTGTGGTTGTTGGGTGGTGTTTTGTTGGTGGTTTTTTTTGTTGTTGTTGGGGGGGACGTGTGTTGTTTTTTTGTTTCTTTAACATGTCTAGCAACTACTGAGCCAAGTATGCAGAAGCCTTTACCCTCCTAGGTCAGATTCCAGCAAAGCCGTGTTGCTTTTATAGAATAATGCCATACGGCAAACTGACTCAGCTTTAAGCACTGCATATGGTCCCGAGGGGAGAAATTACCCATCCAAATGACAGGGGGGATGGCAGGCAGGCAAGTTAGGATGTAGCTGCAGTGTGCTCATATTCCGTTTCACTGGGGCTGCAAACATTTAAAATAGCTGCTTGGTGTATTTGAATTTGATCCTCATAACAGTAAGGAGCACGAGGGGATTGGAAATAAAATAAGAACAATAGCTATTTCTCTTTACGCTGCTTCTGTAAAGTACTTCTGATACATTGAAGGGAATTAATGTCTTTTGGCATGGTTTATTTCATTTTCCAGAGTGGATCTGGTAAGTGAATGGGAATCAAACACAATTATAATAGCCCATTTCTCTTTCCTAAATAAAGTTTGGTATGCTCATACTAACTCGTATGTCAGTAGTTGCTTAGTTCACATGAGTAAAAGTCAGTTTATAATAGCTAGGAATTTGGCTTTATTTTCTCATACTGGAGGTTTTCTTGGGAACCTACAGCGGTAAAGAATCCTGGTTGGGTTTCAGACCATGTTAAATAATGTAGAATAGCGGAAAGTGAATTTGCACATTTGAAAGAAACAAGAAATAAATATCAAGCGCTAAATGAGGTTCCAAAACAGAAAATTTTTTTGGGGGAAAAAAATCCATTTTGTTAATTTGACAATACTATAACGTATACTGTAATTACCATGAAATTTGAGTAAAACCAGTGATGTTGTTTGATAAATTCATTAGCTAAAGTGCATTAGTGGTAGCTGCCCTGCAGTCTTGCGGTGCTCAAACACTATCGCTCATCCTGCCTGTTTGTGGTTTGGTTTTTGTTTTGATTTTTTTTATTTTAAATAACTGAACTTCTTACTGTACAATTATAATTCGGATGAGCTGACAGGGTGCTGCTTACTGGTGGTTGTCTGAAGGAAACGGTGCTTCAGTGAGTGGCAGAGTCAGCGTGGCTGCTGAAGGGCGCAGTCGGGGCGTTTGGTAGAGGGCTGAGTCTTCGGGTGCGAAGAATGCAATGAGGTTCTTCCAGGAGGGCTGCTGAAATTTGAGAGATTTGGTAGCAGCACTGCAATTTGTGCTCTTCCATCTCATCTCGGTGGCTTTTCTCCCCCTGGCTGGTGCACTGCCTGGTCTGTGGGCCAGGGTGTGGGAAGCCTGCTCCTCGGTGCTGGGGTCTGGGAGTCCCCGGCTCTCCAGCAGCCCTCCCGAGCTGCGCCTGTGTTGCGTCCTGGCAGAAAACCCTCACGAAGCCCTGGGATGGATTGTGCCGTGTTTCCTCCTGTCACAGGCGTGACCAACTCTTTCAAGTGATCTTTGCTTTGAAGAGCAGTTTTATTGAAGAATCAATGTGCTGCTTTGTTTTGCTTGCGTGCATTTTAATTTCCTGCTCATCCAGTCTTGATTTTTATAACGAGGCATACTGACAAGTGAAACTCTTGGGTTCAGTTGCGTGTATGGCAATGTTGACTCCTCCCAAAATCTTGGAAAGTGTAAAAACGGTAGAGTACTCTTCTATGCTCTTCTAGGCTTTTAAGAATTGCCTGGATGTGTGAGTAGTGTTGAAATGTTAAAGAATTCACATCACCTACTGAAGGACAGTATATAACATCCTATTAATATTGCCTTGGATTTTAGCTAGAAAAAAACTTATTGGGTGGTATGATCTTGTCAAACCCTAGAATTAACCGGAGATTGAAGATACTTCAATTTCTAAATATTTATGCCGTAACAAGAAATTTGTAGGTATTGTAGGGAATAACACAGGTTTCTGTGCAAGCTGAGCCATTGTTGTCTTCATAGTCTTGTGTAAATACCTGAGCCATCCTGCAAACTTCGTGAAGAAATGGATCTAACTGAAGAAAACACCGTGCGTTTGGACCAGCTTTCTCAGTTTTCACTGTTCATGAAGGTAGCAACCTTTTCCCCAAATTTCATATGCTATGTTTTCAGTGAAATGAGCAAGTTTCTGAAATAAAGGCACTGTATATGAAATAGATGTTTTTTTAATTAATCTATTTGAGAAATGTTGCTTATTTTAATAAGCAGAATCTTCTAGCCACTGAAGTATCAAACCTAGGCTGTAATAATCATTCAACACCCTTTTTCCCCTCCCCAAGTTGCACGTTGTGTGGTTCTCTCAAGTGCTTGTGGTACATATTATTGTGACTGCAACGTATTTAGATTCTCTCCACATCTGCTGTTGCACTGACCTCCTGTATTACTGTGCCCATTCTGCTTTTGTGAAAAAAATATTCAGTTCTCTAATTTCAGTATACCACCAGCTTCAAGTAGTGTATTTTCTGCTTACTGAAGTAAGGCTAAAAGCTGATAAGAGAAGTCTTTAAAATCCTATTTTAGACTGAGTACTAGATTATATGCTTGAAAGGAAGTGAATAGGTATCTTTTACTGATGACAACCAGGACAGATGGAATTCACTTTCTAGGCTAACCTAGTTTTTCAGGTTGCTTTCGAAAAAGCACTGCATTTGCAGCCATTCCAAGATGTTACTGACCAGATCCATGGAAAGGAAATTGTTTGTATAAAAGGCACAACAATAAATGACTGTTTACAAAAATATATTGAGGTTTTGTATTTAATTGTTTTTTTCCTTAATTTGATTTTATTTACTGCTTAAACCTGCCTCATTGGAACCTAAGAACATCTCTAGATTGTCCTGGGCTCTTGAGTATTTTATTTAAATTTTAGACAGATGGTGGAGGGAGAGGAGTGAGGCTTTCTATATGAATTGCAGAATGAGATGGAGGAATTTGCTAGTTCTGGTTTAATATCTGCATTGAAAACCTGTATGTTTTAATTTCCAAGCATTTTCAAGTTCCATTGGTTTACTTGGATATTAAATACCGATGCTTTCATGTATTCAGAGTACTTGATGTTTGAACGTACTGGTTAGTATGGGCGCTGGGTGACTGGTAACTCCTTCCTCTTTCTCACCTTGAGAGCAGGCTGTCAGAGCTTTTCATTTGCATGTTCCGATTTCCAGGCAGGACACACCTAATCAAGAATTTTTTTGAGTGCTTGATTTACACACTCCCACATTTCTGAAGGTCTGAGTACAGTTAGTATTGTACAAAATACATTTTCTGTTTTTTGAAGAGACACTGCCATTTCCTTCCAGAAAGGGACGGGGACTGTTTGGACTCAGAGTTCTACTGTGAGCCCATCTTCTCCCTCAGCGTTAATGGGAGCTGGAAGAATGGTATTAGTTTCTCTGTACTATAGATACTTACTCCCTTTCACCTCTTCCAAGGCTGGTAATACTGTCTGGTCTTTTTCAGGAAAGCTTGAAATTAAGCTCATTCCTGAAGTGTCATGCATAAGCAATAGAGCTAGGCTGTTGTGTGTTTTCAGGGAAGATCCATCCTAGGAAAGCACGTCTACATGTGTCCCGATGTCTTCTGGTTGTCTTCTGACAATTCCACGTTGTTGGTGGGTTTGCCCGATTTCTACCCTACCCTACTATGTGGTCCTTATCTTCAAGTTGTTCACACAAACGCTGGGCAACTGCTGCCAGACGTCCATCAGATGATTTCTAGTACGTATTACCTAGAGGATGGGATCTTGAGCAGATTGCTTTGATGGTCAAGAGAATTGGGAGCCCGATTGTCTGGGCCTGATGGTGGATTCACAAGAAGGTTCTCATGTATCTGTTCGTAGAGAGCTCGTTTACTACCAACGTTAGTAATTCCCTTTTGGACAGACGTTACGACTGTTCTCTGAAACACATGCATGCTCTTCTGCTCGCTTCCTTGGGAGCTTTCCAAGTTGGTGTTTCCTGTGAAGACTTCGCACCTTTGTCTGAGAGTTATCGCGAGGAAGGCAAAATAGCGACTGACCAGCTTGAGTAACTGACTGCTTTGCAATGGTTGTGATACAGTTCTTGAGAGAGGAATACGCTTTTGTGTAAAGTGCTCTTCTTGCCAGTAGACCAAGAGAAAATTATACCTTGAAAGATACATTTCTGGTGCATACGGTTTACATTTAGCTGACCATGCATTTCACTTTGGGGGGCTGAAGAGCCGATTTGAGCTGAAGAATTATGTAGTGACTTCTGAGCGCATCAGGAATCTCTGCCTTGACATTTGCAAGCTCAGTGCTGCTCAGAGGATCTTCCTCACCCTGAAGCGGGGATTGCGTGAACACCCTCTCTTGCTCAGCAGGGTAGTAGTGTGTCTGTGCGAGTAAACCAAGCAAGGGTCTGCAAACATCCTTCCTAAATTGGGTTGTTTCTCTGTATTGGACCAATTTGAACCTTCCTGTTCCAGAAAAAGAATCAGTAACATCAAATTAGGTACTATTACCTCTTTTAAAACTTAGCTGTTTAGATGAGAACATGCATGAAAGAGCCAACACCACCACCACCAAACTCCACACCCCAAGGACCAACAGGAAGGGGAAAGGGGACTGCTTACGCAGTCGTAAGCAAGATCTGTATTTCCACTGGCAGTTTAAGTAACTTGGCTGTTGAACTTCTTTATGAATATAGAAAGGTGAAAAGGCCAGGACTGCTAGTAAAAATCCCTTTCTCTCTGTTGGCCTCTTGAAAGGTATAGTAGGCACTGTGTTGTTTCAATCAAAAGACAGTCCTCCCATGCTGTGCCTTAATCCTACTCAAGAGCTCTGACGCAATCCTATGTGTATCAGGCCCATAAGGCAAACTTGCCTAGGACACTGAAGTAAGGAGGGGACACACACACACACCCCAAACCCTCCTTTTTCTTTCTCTTCTGAGGGTTATGAAAAATCAGAATTTGTTATTTAATAGATGGCTCTGTGTCAGTAGCACACGGGCTGCTGGGCCTCCCCTAATATTGTTGACATAAAATACCTATCAGCTGAACCTACTTTACCTCCTGTAGGCTGAAAAAATAATAATAAAAAAACCCACAGATATGTTTCCACTGGTTGATCTGTGTGTATGTTTTGTGAGCACTTGTTAGTGCTGACATTTCCCCGTGTGAATATTTAATGTGGGCATTGTACAGTGGCCAGCACTTAACTTTGGTACATTTTACCTGTTCTCCTCAAATTGTTATTTTTCCAGGACAAGAGAAGGAACAATACTGTTGATGGGTGCTGCAGCAGTTGGCTTTCCTGTGAAGCTACAAAGGGTTGTAAGAGCTGAGTGTAATCCATGTAGCTGCTTTGCTGTTCCCAGCCTCTGTATTTTTAGACTGTGGCTCTCCGTAAATTCCATCCAGGCAGTATCACTTGGAGGCAGGGCATGAAAAAACCTTCTTACCAAATACATATTTTTCCTTTTTTTTTCTTTCCAGATTTCCATTTTCATCCGTACAAGAACCTTTTTTTATGGTCAGCAAAACACTGTGAATTCGTGCTAATGCGTGTTGTGCCTTTTGTGTTTCAAGATTTTAAGCTGTGGGGTATTTTTAGAGTGAAGAGGTGGACAAGAGCTTTGTCTCCTGTTCAAATAGAGACATTCAGCATATGGTTTCGCTAGTTACAGATTTACCATAGGAAGAGGTAGGTAGGACTAGCAGTTCAGTGCTAGCATTCTCTCCTACATACTTAGAAAAATAAATGGCAAAAAAGAGGAAGAAATCTGAAAATTCTGAGTAGTTGAGACAATTTATATAAGGAAATTTAAACTTCAGGAATGTAAGGAAACACGTGTATGTTTGCTAGAGACAATAAAAACCCTAGAAGAAACAGAAAAAAAAAATCTTTGAAGTGTAATTGTGAGGCAGTCTTCTCCCATTTAATTGATATTTAAACATTGGCTAACGTGGATCTTTGCCATTTAACTGACATTAACGACCTTGGTTAACTTGGTTTTGAGCTTTTTATTTTATTACACTGGTTTGTTTGTTTTATGTTAATTTCACTTTAGTGCTTGGATGCTTGTAAAATACTTTTTTTTTCTTTTCAAAAACAAACATCAAACATCCAGAATATCTGTTTTGTTTTAATATTTAAACATTTACACACATCTTGGGCATAATTGTATATGCATTTTATAGCCTGAAAAAGTGAACCATATTGATTGTAAATCCTAAACATCTGCACTGCAAACCAAAACCATACTTTTTTGTGCACCTTGCTTTTTCTAAGTTTTTCTTCTCATCGTACTTTAAATATTTCATTTTTATTAAGTAATTGCTGGCATTACTTTTGGCTTATCCCACACCTTTTTTATTTTTATTTTATTCCTTTAAACAGTTTCTGTTTTCTCCCCATCTGTTCTCTGCATCGATAACTTGTTAGGAATAAACAAAGCTTAAAACAGGCTTTTTGACCACGAGTCTGTTGCTGCTACAGTCGCGTAGGTGCAGTGGGTGGCGTGCGGCAGCCAAGGGGGTTCTGCTGGGGCCCAGCGGGCCTCATCAGCATCCCTGTCTTCCCCTCACCGTCAGGTGTGAGCTTGCCATGGGTTTCCAAACCTGTAGTTTACTGATGGGGGACACGTGGTCACCATTGGTACCTCGTGCTGTCACCATAGCCCTCAACAGAGGAGGGTAAATGACTCCTGGTACGTAGTAACTCGTTCACGCACCCGTACTTTGCTGTGTAGGGCTGGGCACTGGAACTTAGTTAGGTGACTTCTAATTGTCTTTGGAATAGGCAGAGAGAGAAGTGCTTTCTGTCCTGAATGCCGTGTACCACCTGTACTGCATTAATGTCAATCAGCTATTAATGATAGTGGCAGCTATATTTTAGATGCATTAGAGTCCCATTGGCAAAAGGTTTCCCCCCCTCACGAGTCAGTATTTTAGTTTTTCTGTAAAGTGATCCATATGCTTACTTTTCCTGGTTTTAGCAAGCTTTGAGATTGTCACAGTATTTTAATCAGCTGGGAAAGCATTCACTGCGAAGGAAGTGACTGCACATGAAGCTTCTTCACGTCAGCAGCAGCATTCTGCTGCCTCAGGACACCTGGATATGGTGCTGATCATGCTGTCCAGTGGGAAGAAATGTTCCAAAATTTGCCAAACAGAAGAACTAAACACAACCTCATTTCTTTTCTCTCTGTCCAGTCATTATCCTTATCCATCAGTAATCTCAGTTGCGGTTGAATTTCTGATTATGTATTTTCATTTTCATGCAATCTTTTATCAACTGTTCTTCACCCAGGGTTTTGGGGTTGAGTGGGGTTGTGGTTTTGGTGATCATGTATATGGATTCTTGTATACAGCTGTGGTTACAAGGCATGGTGAATTTACAGTGAGAGAGAGAATGTCGGTGTGCTGCCACTGCTCATCTGTTGTACAGTTTCGGTTGTGATGGAACATCTGATGAAGTTGCCACACAACGGAGCAGCTTTAGAGCCACCTGAAGAAATTTCATTCTGTGTCATTTGTCTTCCTTTCCTCCTTGTGATCCTCCACAAGCTTAGTCTGTTAAAATGACACAAAAAGCCTGTTTCTATCCATTTAGACACTCAAGCATGAAGACGTCATGTTTGGACATGTTGAACTAGTTGTTGTAGCAGAAGAGTGATGGAAGCCAAGGACCACTGTAGGCAGCTAGATCATATAGGCCTTTTCGTAGATTGATTGAGCTCAGTCTTAAAGCTGGCCGCCTTACCTGCACCTGCTCTGCTCTGTTTGGTTAGCTGCTCCAGTATTTGCCCAAACCCATCTCTTCTGTGGTTTTGCTTTTCTTCTTATATGTTTGTCTTTGAAGTAGACTTATCTGCAGCCTTCACTGTAAGCTATTGTCTGTCAACACTAATTAGGCTTCTGTAACAAGTAGGAATTAGAGTGCATCTGGACTTTGAGCATTGTAAGTGATGCAACTGTGTTGGTCAGCTCTGGATGTCTGATGTGTGAGTGGGTGAGAGCTACTGTATTTTTTTGTTGTTGTTCCTCTGTTCTTGTTTCCGCATGAAAGGTGTGTGCTCCTCCTCTGTTGAATTTGTTGGCCATATTTGTTGGTGCTGCTGTCAGACTTAACTAGGTCAGTGTACTACAAATGAACATTACGTGATATGAAATGTGGACGTACAGGTGTCTCCTGCACTTAATACCCCCTCTCCCCTCCCAAATCCAAACCTAAACCCCCAAACCTGTCTGTTTGAAGTTATTTGCTTGGCAGTGTTCATAAATTCCTTCAATATTCTCTATGTTGTAGAATTTAAAAAGTGATTGACTGAAACCTACGGAGGACACATTTGTTCAGAGATCACTTAGGTATGGGCATTGAGTTCAGTCACGGATCAGAAACTACATTTATAAATTACACATAGAATTCGTAAATATGTTTATAAGACATGGGGTTCAGGCTTAACTGATGAAGTCTCACAAGTGTAAGTGTGGGCTCCTAATCCCTGTTTACCTTCTTTAACTGGTCTTCATCTGGTCTAGAGGGTTTTTTAAGTAATTAAGTCTTTTTTTTTTTTTTTTTTTTGGTTGCGATGTGTCCTTTTTTTCCTGTTCAAAACAATTTTTGAAAGACTATTTCTTTTTATAAATACAGTCTTTTCAAACGATCTTTACTTACGTTTTAGATGCCTGTGGTTTTATTTATTTAAATGTTACTTTTGATTTTGAACATACCATAAAGAATTTTGCTGTTTCTGGTCTGAGACTTACACCTTGATCTTGACTTTATGCTTAGTGGAAATCCTTAATGAGAAACAGGTTTCATTTTTCAGGAGATACTTGGTAAGTTTTATATACATTTTGATGTAATTTGTTGAAGCCAAGTCAATTTGTCTTTAGAAGTAGTTACTGGCCACTTTCGCTTACGGAGTTGGATGCTGCCTGAATAGATTTGTAGTCTTGTTTTCCATACATTGAAGACAGTTATTTCATTTAATTTTTGGAAAATGCATCATAAGAAAGCTGTCCTCAACACATACTTATATTAGAGTACAAAAATCACTGTGTTTAAATGTAAATAAAATGGCCAGTGTTGAGCTGGATGGATAATTTATAACCTAGTCTAGACATCTTGACTCAGTGAAAGTTCAGAGAAGTTTCATTGCAGTACTTGTTACTAGCTTTCTTTTTTCTGAACGTTGTATTTTGACTTTTATGCATTAAATATGTTTTCAAGTTAAGGCAGTTGTGAAATTAGTTTGCATTAACTGGTTTGGGACTATATTTTTGGGATGACTGGCAGAAATCAGAAGTGCTGATGTCAAGATTTCTTGGTTGGCATAAGGTTGATTTTGAGTTCCAATAGGAACTTACCTACGAAAATAAAAATTAAAGTTGATACTCCCCACGGTGCACAAGTATAACTTGTGTAAATAAAATTCTAGATACTTTGTTTGCTCAAAGATAGCAGCTTTTCTGAGTTGCAAAGTTTTTTATCCCACAGTGAAATGGCTTTAGACTCAGGTTGGAATGTACTTTTATGTGACAACCCCTTTCAAGAAGCAAGAGAGGGGGAAAATTGAGGCTTTTACATACCAGGCTAGCAAATTGTAGCATTTCTTTCTAAATATTGTTCTCATTTGTGCTCACAGTTAAAGAAGTGAATTGTAGACTCATGAGAGGTAATACAAGAGAAGCTATGTATATTGATATGTACTGTCTGGTACAGAGTCCCTAGCAATGAAGGCAAAGGCTGCCATTTACTCCGCTGGGCCTTTATCTGGCTGTATACAATCTGCTAAGAGAGTTTTTCTTAAATAGAAGCAGTGTGATTTGCTTTTTTTATACTGCTGTGCGTAAGTGTAGCACGTACTTCAGTGTGGTATAATCAACAGTAAAGTGTTTTGGGTTCCCCCCACCCCCAGCAGTAATTGGGTATTTTCCTTTCTAAGACAATTTTCTATTTCTGTGATTTTAAGGATTTTTAATTTTCATGAATATGAATTGCAACAATAAAATCTGTCAGTGTTTTTGGTCTTGTTGGAACCCTTTGTGTTGGACAAAATACCAAATAGTTCTGGAGTAGGCACGTGCTTCATGACTTACAAGTGCAATGGACAGTATCTGCCTTGTCTGAAACGTGGAAGTTCCAGTTTCCGCTGGATCAAGTTGGGGTGTGAATTTTTTTCAATATGTGTGACTTTTCTATGCATAGATAGCCCAGGAAAAACAAAATTAGTTTGAATCGATCTCTACAGTTCATAGTCTCTTAGGCCTTTTGTGTGTGTCTCCTGCTACAGTCCTCATGTATGCAGTTTTAACGCCAGCAGATAATTCGGTTCTGGTGGAAACAAGTGTCATTTGTTAGAAACAACTCAACAGCCAAACAACTGCAAATTTCCAATAAAAACGAAGCGTTTTCCCACACATAGCTTCGCTGCAGTAGACCAGCTTGCTCTTGCAGGGCGGGTCGCGTGGCATTGCTTAGACTAAGCAGCCTCCCAGATGGGGAGCGTGTCCTTTGAAATGCGCGTTTGCCCCTTTTGCGTATTTTGCATCTACCCTGGTGTCAGCGAGCGCGGGGCGAGCAGAAGGCCGGGGCGAGGGCGGCGCGGGCTGTCCTGGGGAGGCTTTTCCAGTGGGCTCCCATCTGTCGGGGCTGCGCGCTGATAAAGCTCGCGGCAGCTGGCCTGC
>NW_009260493.1:2465605-2490957 GCF_000687185.1 Egretta garzetta
CCCCGTGACCCTGCCAGCATGTACAATGGCAGGGCACCGGCAGCTCGAGCGAGGGGCGCGCGTGGCGGCCCCAGGGCATTGTGCCGGGGACAAAGCTGGTCACTCTCCCCCCGGATGACCTGTTGTGCCTTCGCCGGCAGCAGCGCGCTCGCGGCGGGTGGAAGATCGTTATTCGCCCGTTACTTGGGAAGGAGCTGCGAAGGCCTGAAATGTTTTCCTGGCACATCGTGCAACTCGGCGCGCGCAGACCGCCGAGCAGAGTCAGCCGCTCGGAGCTCCAGATGGCACCGACGACTGTGAGAGACCACGGCTGTACGTGATCTTTCCCACCGCTTTTTGGTGTGGGCGTATTATTGCTGTTACAAATAATTTATGAGTGTAGTGGTTATTTAAAACCATGTAGTAGGTTTCATTTCCCTCCCCTATCAAGGCTACATAGCTTGCTAACTAACAAAAGTAGCGAGGTAATTCCTGCCCTAAAAATTTACAGCCTTTTGTGTACAAAATCTGTCATTGAGCCTGGAAGGTCTGAGAGGCGGATTGCTGAGAACAGGAGACGCAGCAGAAGACAAAAAAAGTTCAGAGAGAGAACAGGAATAGAAAGATGACGGGGAGCATACGCGTGGCAGAGCAGCGCAAGAGCTGAAAAGCTGTAAAACGGGCCGGTAAGTTAAGACCTTGTAGGTGAGGGATGTGACTCTTCAGTCATCTGTTAGAAGTAGTAGCTCTTTCTTACATTAAAGAGGACCTGAATACTTTGGCATTCTTGTGAAAAGTGGGATCGGCAAGCATCTGAACAATAAAAACAAAAGATGTAGGCAGGGAGTGACTAACTAGCTGGCTTGTCCCCTACCACGGTTCCCGGTCAGCAGCAGCACATCCTCAGCTACCACGTGTGTATTGCAACTGCGTCAACAGATGTGTAGCTTTTCTATTTATTTGATGACTTCTCTGAGGGAGGGGAAAAAAAAAAAAAAAAACCAACAAAAAACCAACCAAAAAAAGCCCCCAAACCCAACCCTAAATCCCAGAAGTCACAAGGTAATTAACAGCTTGGAAGAAATAGGTTTTATCCCACAAAAGAAGTGCCTGCGAGTTTAATACAATCCCGATCTAATGATTGGCATCGGTTGTGGCAAACACCTTTGGGGCAGTCGAGAAGCAAAATGGACACACTGCTACTGCTTGATTTGATTCCCCAATTGATGGTTGACGTGACCTTCAGTGCATATGACATGTTAGAAGATGCAGGACACAGCAATTTGAACTGACATGGAGGATGCAGCATAAACAAAACAAACCAAAAACTGCTCAGAGCTCTGTCACAAGCTTTTTACACCAAAGTTTTGTGGCAGAAAGTTGCAGAGGCTACAAGAAAAGCAATATCATGTTTGAAACTATCTTTATTTGAACTGAGAGGTGGCTCATCTTCACAGATGAGTTGCTTTACAAGCATATTTAGATGAATACATATACAATAACAGAATAAATGGATTTTCTTTTCCTTTTTTATGATGAGACCACTCTTCAGAAGGTGTATTTTAAATGAGTCAGTGTGTTGAAATCCTCAGAAAGGAAGACTCAATTGTATAGAAAATGTAAACAGAGCAAGCAATGCAGAATCTTGGAGCAGAAGCCAGGTTAGGAAAATCACATTCACAACTCAGTTTTCTGGGCTGCGTGGTTTTGTAGCTCTGCGATGAGTCCAGCCCTGGTTTGTCTCAAACACAAAAATCTATCTGAAGTAGCTACACTGCAGCCCAGACTTACATGAACAGTTAAACTCTCAATACCTTAAGTACGCTGTGGAAGCATGGATAGATGAAACCGAATGGTAGATAAAATTGGATTTGGCATAGTAAATTTATATAGACTTGTTAGGCCTGTGCTATTTTTGTGGGACGCTGTTCTGTTTTGAATCTAATTTTAGTTTGGAGAACTCACTTGATTTCCTTTTTCACATCCATATGTGCTCGTATGGTGAATTTATAGTCTCTTTACTAGGTTTTCATTATGTTAACTCTAATTATTATAGCACTATGGAAGCAGTGCCATAGTTCATACTGAGATAGAAGTTCGTGCATTTAGTTAGTAAAAGTATTTTTTGTTTAATTAGTTAAACATTTCGATATCAGGACTTTGGAGTTCAAACCAGTAATTTTGGGGGGGTATGTAAATGGATGCAAGAAGAAGGCATGGTAAAATCTGGTCATAACAGAATTTTTTTTCTAGGTGAATCAATTAATTTAGAATTTACTGAAATTTACTGAAAGTCAAACCTAGCACATAAATAGAATTAATATGAATATACTCTACAGATGCTGCAAGACACTATGTAAATAATAAAGTTTTAAAAAAAAAATCTGAAAACAGCATCCTAAAAATACGTGCTATCCTGTTCCCTTTTAGTGATTTTGGTGGCTCCCAGTACATCTTTTCATACATGTGCGTGAGGTCTTTCCCACTGGGCATGTCTCTGTTCCTTATTTGTCGTTGTCTTCTGTCTTTAAGGTGAGGTTGGAATGGGAACCACAGCTCTGACAGTTGTTTTTACTTAGATATCGATGCCAAGGATTAAATTTCAAGTGCTCTGTGAAATGCCACGTTCTGCGGAGAGTCTGTTATGAAAAGTGCAGGATTTATACAAATACAGCTTGACAGTTACGTGTTTCTCTAAAAATGCTGGCTATTTTCTCCTTCCTTCAGTTGTCTTCCTGGCTCAGAGGTATTCCCCTCCCCAAGGCGTCAGTCTCTGGTGTGAAACGCTGTGTCCAAGACTCGTAGATATCTCTTGGAGAGATGATGGAAGATTGGATGAGGCTCTCCTAGGAGCATGTGGAAGAAATTACTAGAGGTGGGGTTAGCATGAGGAAGGGATGGACATCGGAAAGCCACGAAAGGAGAAGGGTTCGGGAGGAAGGCTGCCGGGATGGACAAGGGAGGATGGGAATGTTTTGGGCTCTGATGAAGCCCAAAGGGCTTCTTGGGGAGAAGGGTTGGAGCTGAGATCCAGCAGCAAAAGCTTGTTTAGAAAAGATGGAGAGTGAAAATGAAGGCGAGGATGTGGAAAGGCACGGTGAAGCATGATCTCCCTAACAAAGAAGAGACAGGAGAAGAGGCATTAGTTGATGTTGTCAGGTAATATTGTTTCCCGCGTTGTGGGAGAATAAATTGCATGTGTGTTGTGAGGACTTATCTTTATGATTTCTTTCTAATATTGAGTAATTCTTCTTTGCGGTCTCTGACCTCGCAGATGTTTCTGCAAAACCTCTCCTAGTTGTGCTGCCACCAGCGCTTGCATCCCAGAGCTTTTATGGAGTTGCATAAGCTGGCCATGTGGCCTGGCAGTGGTCATGTTTGGGCACTGCCTGCCCTAGGATTCCCACCAAATGTAGTCTGATGAAGACTGATTTCAGTAAGAAAATGACCACGTGTTTGCAATTTGCATCAAGGCAGAAGGTAGCCTACGTTTGTCACATATTTTTTAGCGGTATTTTGATGCTCCCACGTTTGTATGGGTCATTTTTACAGTTAAACCCTGGGATATGCTACAGATGAGTATTTGAGTTTGGTGCACTTCTGTGCCACCACAGCAGTCTTTTTCTGACCTTACAGTCGCTCCTTCCTCAGCAGCATATGAAAAAAAGTCTTTGTCATCACCTTTTCTTTTGCAGTGAAGAAGTAGGTGCAGGGAAATAAAACATAATTGCATAATTTGGTGGGCAGGCTTTGACCTGAGCTTACAGGCTTAAATGACTAGAAATTATCTATTGCTATGTTTGTATGTTTTTTAATTAAAAGCGTGTGAATGGAGGACGCATCCTATCCTGCTGCACAATTAACAAAGTGTGTTTAACCTGAAATATAATAGACAACATGAATGGATGAACAGAAGCAGAAACAGCAAGTCTTGCAAGGAAGTCACCCAGGACTCTTGTTGTTTATTGATATTTAAAAGAAAACTGATACACTAGAAATAGACTCAGTTTTTAGCCTGAGGCTGAAACACAGGTCTTTTCACCATTCACAACTTTTTAGGATGATCCATTTGTGTCTGCAGCGTGCCTTTAAGGAAGGATAGACAGAGTGAAGTTGTATGTCTCATTTTTATATTACTTGAAAAAAATAAATGGCTGTAGAAGCATAGGCAGCCATATTCTGTTCTGGAAATAATACTTGTAATTCAGGTTGTATGTTTTTAGGTTTTCTTAAAATATCTTCTTAGCTTGTCTTTCCCCCGCCTTTTTCTCTGCCCCTTCTTACCCTTCTACCTCCCCTCCCACCCCTAGCAAAAAGACAAAAAGAATAGAGCAAAGGAGAAAGAAACCAAGGTAGCACACTTAATTTGCTAATGCTTGTACTTTCACTCTGAAATAAACTTTATGACAAGGTCAGCAACCCACGTAGGCACACTCCTTGATGATGGAATAGCTCTGCATGTAGGACAGATGAGGAACCTTTAAGCTATAATCACAGAAGAGCGTACAAGATCTGTTACTTGGTTCCGCGTGTAGCACATCGCAGTATTTCACTCCGAACAGGGAACTTCTTGCAGGGAAATGGAAAGTTGCACCATTACTTAGGAACTTTTTTTCACTTCCAGCTTAAGTACAGTTGTTCCTGGGAATTTCTACCCATTTCATATGGATATGGCTTATGCCAGATTGCCTTTTCTCTTATTTAGCTGTCTTTCCCATCATGTTTATCTTCTGACAGTTTTAATGTAGGTAGTTTATTTTACTGTAAACTTTTTTTCATAGGTATGCTTCATCTGTAATTAATGAAGTACATAAAGTGTAGCGCTCTAATTTGTCTGCAGATGAGGAGTAGCTCTCTGTACAGTAATAGTTTTGGAAACGATTCATAACACCAACATCCAGTATTTCAGAACTGGTCAACTTCTGAAATCCTTTTTGCTGTCCTTGTTA
Organism: Egretta garzetta; assembly: GCF_000687185.1. Classification (NCBI taxonomy): domain Eukaryota; kingdom Metazoa; phylum Chordata; class Aves; order Pelecaniformes; family Ardeidae; genus Egretta; species Egretta garzetta. The sequence continues at coordinate 2,470,534 of NW_009260493.1, forward strand.
TTATGTTATCTATAGCATCTGATTTCCAAACTGTTAAAATTTATTATAACCTTGGGAAGTGATATGGATTAAATGTGAATACATACAGTTTTATATATAAATCTTCTCTCTTCCCTTGTAGTGATACTGAGTAGTAAGTGCACACCAATTTTATCGCTGGAGACCCAAGTTTTTTGAGGAGCACATGCAATGTCAGACTCATGGGACCAGCACACCATTATCAGAAGTTATTCTGTACATGTTGTCTCCCCAAAACTTTTTTTTACCCATTTGATTATTTCATTAGAGTTACCTCGTGCAAATAGTAAATACCTTTGTGATGCTAGGTTGCCCTGCAGGTAATTTTCATACACTACAAAGTGTGTGAGATACCTAAACCAGCTTTCATGGAACCAAAGAGCAATAGCAGATTTAAATTTGTTCTGTATTTAGAAAAACTAAGCACCGTAATTCGCAAGTTCAAGTTCAGGATAGTGACCCTGGCTGCTCCAATTCTTGGCTTTTGAGGTAAAAGGCTGGTTCATGTCTTTTGATCTTGAGGTTTCTGGTTTCATAACGCTATGAGAACATCTCACAGATGCTTTCTTTGTCTTAGGGTGGGCAAGACCATTTCTAATTCCAAATTGTGTCCTTGTCTACTGCAGTGAGCACCTTAACAAAGCTGTTCCTACCTCAGGGGAATTCGCTATCTTCTTCACTTTATCTGAACAATGACTGGATGAAAGAATCTTGCAGCCTTTCTGTAGCAGCATTTTATGCCTTAAGAGTTGGAGGTATAAAGATGAATGCCAAAAAGCAACAGGTTAGCTCCATCCAGGCTTTAAAGAGCATTGCAGAGAATCTGGATTCAGTGGCTCAAAGGTCTTTGTGCAGCAGCGTAGGTTTTAGACCAGGTGGTGTTTGTTTTGGCATCCTGACTTTTTTTTTTCCCCAATTGATACGGTTCTGTGCAGCCCTTCTAAACCATGTAGCTTCATAACCAGACATGAAACCTAAAATCTTGGGTTTAGACTATTTCCTGATTTGTGAGGAATGGTTGGTTCCCTTAATATGCGGAGACATTCCAGTTTATGGACAACTAGTTCATGTCCCAGCAAGGAATTCTGTTCTTCAGGGCTGGACAGCCTTAAAACTGGAAACCCTTCCTCTCTTCCTGGCTGAGATTTGTTGTGACGGATACTTCATTTTTAATGAGGGAGCACATTTTGGCTTTGAGCACACAGGGCCGAGGGAGCAGAATTTTCTTATCCCTGCCCGTGATGATGGAATCACATGAAAGGGACAGGCATCTCTAGCTTATTTTTAAAATGATCTTGTTTGTGTGGTGATGGATAAGCCCACCCCCGGGTACTCTCTTTCAGGTCTCTTTGGCCCACCCTTCAATCCACAAGAAGCTGTGTCTTCTTTCACCTTACCGTGAAGGTGACATTCCTTTTGCAGTTGCCGTTTCCAGGAGGGCGGAAGAACCCCATCCCTTACTGCTGATCCTTCCCAGATGGTGCTCTGGCTGGACAAGGGTGCTCCCGTGCTCCATTTAGAGTTTCTCTGTAAGGTGGTGTGGTCGTGGTATTTTGGGTTTTTTTTAAATTCCTCTTAAACCCAGCTGTCAACCTGCGTGGTTTTAGCCAGACCCCTTGCTTCCAGTGCCAAGGCCCCTCTTGGCATCCTCAATGTCAAAAGGTTCATTCTTCCTATAGTGACAAAGCAGATCAGTCCCTAAGGATATTTGTAGCAAATAATGAAACGACAAAGAGCATAACCATATCCTTGCAGAGACTGTTCACGTGGATAATTCGATGCATTGAAGTCTCTTGTAAGGCTCTTGGGGTGGAGTTCCCTTCTGTCATCAGAGCATGCTCCAAGCTACTGCTCTGGCCCCATGAAGGAATACCACCATTCCTGATGTCCTCGAAGTACCCACCTGGAACTCTGTCCAAAACTTCATGGAGCTCAGCTCCTGCTGGGTACCACCCCAGGCGCACAGGGCACTCCAGGAGGATGGTCCTGCAGTGGTTCCTTACCTAAAAAATTCTGGGACCACTACCAGGTTTGTGAGTGTGAATGGGGCTTATTCCTGGACCTCTCTGCGTTTGCCACTCCTGGATGTTAACACAGGTTTGAAAACAGGTTATTACTGGTAACTGGTGTTCTTTACAACACGCAACCCACGTGAACATTCATGTTTTGTGTTCCTCTTCCCCTCCCTTCCCTCTCTTGCCTGAAAGTCCTTTTGAAACTCCTGTTGTTGGGATAGTGCAGTCGGATTAAAAACTGGTGTGGCACAGAGTGTCCTCCAGTTTACACACACAGGAGAGTAAGCATATGGGAGAACCACACTGGTGTGCCAAGACGGGTCCTGGTATGGGGCATCCATTCCTGAGCGACGGGGTCTATCTGTACCTGCTGTGAGAGCATACCTGTGGATATCAAAAAATTGGAGTCGCAGTATATAACCTTTTTTTCCCTCTTGAAATCTCTTTCCTTTGTTTCTCATTATCGCCAGTGAAGTTCTTCTGCATTCAGATTTTAAGTTCAGGCAAATCTGTCATCAGTTGTTAAAACGTTCAGTTGATTTTAAAACAAGGTTCCCTCTTGTTCAGAAACACACTGTTCCATTTACTCCAACATGCCTAGCCATGTTTTTAAGCTTTGCTCATGTTCTTCTAAATGAAAATGTCACACTTCCTTTTCTAGCGAACTTGTGAAACTGGTCAAACTAGACTGACGCAGCAGCACAGTACTAGGCTCACTACTTCTTTAGCTTTGTAGACAAAATGCAACCCTAACAATGCCTGTGTCTGGCTCGGGGTAGATTAAAGCATGTGCTTTCTTGCAGGATAAATGATGTAGAAATGTAACTCACCTTGATGTGTCCTCTCTGTCTTTTTCTTTCTCTCTTCCCTTCCCTCCGTCTCTTCTTTTTTCTGCTGCCCCCATCTCTTTTGAAAAATGGTGGAGACAAGTTCAAAGAGATGAGACTCTCTTCCACCATGTGGAGTGAATAAGGAGTGATAGCTGGGGGAATGGAAAGGGAAAAACAGCTCAAGTATTGATGTTAAGACAGCAGCTTTCTCTTCTCTGGGTTTTTGAGCCTGCAGGAGATGGGAAGAGATGGTCCATTCCAGGGAAAAAAAAATCCTGGTGTGGGTCATGGGAGACCCAGTGTACTCTGGAGTAGTTTGGGATCTTCAGATTTGTTGCATTCTTCCTAATGGTATTTACACAGTTTTCCTTTCTGACTGCTTAACCCAGGAAGGTGAAGGTCAGAGGAGCGATTATCATCTGCAGCCCCCTCATTTCTCATTTATATGATAGAGCAGAGCAATTCCTGGATTTCAAAAGCTGATACTAACCCATTCTCCACAATACAGATTGAATTTCTTGGTAATCTGTCTGTTGTCTTCCACTCTCTCAAAGATACTTACTTAATGAACCCTCATGTCACCCCTTTGTCCTCTCCCACCCAGCAATACATACCTTACATGCACATTTGTGTAACACAGCAATGCGTTAGAAATATTAGTGATGCAATGATAAAATAAGCTAAGATGGCCCTTCTAATTACAGATATCCTTTGTAAATACAAGTATTTAGGAATGTCAAAAATTACTTACTTAGCTGAAGTGTGTAAAAGCGTGTATAGATATTTATGTTAATACTACAAAAATGAAGGAAGGGAAGGAGTAAAAAGCAAATGTGCAGTTCTGAGGACAGGTTCCAGAACAAGTTTCCAAGTAGAACAGTAACCACGACTTACTTTTAACAGCCTGATTCACAAACTGAAGAATGACCATGAAAAAATATCTGCTAGGATTATGAAGCCTACTGTAGATATATTCCTTGTGTAGGTAAAAAAGAAAAAAAAAGGTAATTGTTGCCTAATGCCAGACTGCTTAATAAAGAAAAGCAAACCGAAAAGGATGGGTAGATAGGAAGCGTATTGAATGGCAAAAATGGTATATTTATATATTAAAAGTATATGCAAAAAAAATACTCTTCACTTCAGGGTAATAGTAAATGAAAAAAAAAATCTAAAGTTTTCAATCCCGTGCTTTAGTTTATTAAAATTTATAAAAGCTAAATAGTGTTTCTTGCTGCTCGTTTCATGTTCCCAGGGCTGGCTTGTTTATCCCCAGGAAGAGGTGGGAGTGTCTCTTGGGATGCTAGCCTCACAGTCTGAGTCTGGGAACAAATTCATCTAACACAGCACTCCTAAATTAAAAGAAGAGTTACTGGTTGGTGGTTATGGAAGTCTGTTTAGGTGAAGATATACCACAGAATCTAAATCTAATTTGGAAATTATTATGGGCAGGCGTGATAGCTCTGATATTCAGGGTGCCTGGCATTTCCTACTGTAAGAGCCTGTTTCAAGTTGCTTACAGACATTTTTTAAGAATGTTGAAGATGTCACAAAAACAGCTCAGCTTTTTAAAAAAAAATTGTTTTAAAGAAAAAAGGTTTGACATGTTGGAAAAAAAAAAAACCTACCACCACCACAACCCCTTCTCTTTAAACAGACCTTGCACAGTCCCATTGGTTTTAGTAGAAACTTAAAAACTGAGTGCTGCTTGTGCCTTGGCGTGCAGGGTAGCTCGCTTACCGTTGCTGTAAGCCTGCCCACCTTACCCACACCTGGTAGATCTGAGTTTGTAAAGCCTGCCGGGTCAAGGAGCGCAGCCAGATTCCTCAGAGAGCCTTTCAGTATCCTGCCCTCGCCTGTGCTAGCAGCAATGGGCTGTGCCTGGCAATGGAGAAAGCAGGCTCCTCTGAAAGCAGAGGTGAGGTGTTAAGACCTGAGCTGAGGATATGGCGCAGGGGGATCCTTAGCAGCTGTAGGAAGGGAGGGAAACATGTTGAGGGGGCACGAAGAGAGGATGACTGGCTGGAGGAAGGAGCAGAAGTAGGAGGAAGAAAATGAGGTCTGATGAGGAGCCATGGTGGGGGCTGGAGCTGCGCCATGGTAGGGCAGGAGTGAACAGGAGAGAGGCATTGGAGGTGATGCTGGTGCGCGGGTAAGGCAGCGAAGGCTGGAGGTGATGCTGGTGCTTGGGTAAGGCAGCAAAGGCTGGACACAGAGGAAGAGGAGGGGTGACACTGTGCGAGGGCAGGGGGAGTGCAGGGCTGGGGTCCCTGGGGATGGGGACCACTGGGAGCTGTAGAGACAGAAATTCAGAGGAGAGGAGAGAGAAGCCTCTAGGTCTGCCATGAGACTAAGACCAAGAGCTTCACATGGGAAGGTAGCAGGACTAGGGCATTAACAAATAGGAGGTGACAGGGAGAGAAGACCACATCTGAGTTGACATTGGCAACCTCAATTTTCACATCTTAACTTTTGATCCTGTTTTTGTGACCTAATATAGTGTTTTTAACATACAGGGCTCTGTGCGTAGGGCTGTTAAAAATATCTGACCTTGGTAGAACACGGAGTATCCTTACCATATGAGCATTTGTAGAAACACAGCCTGTATTTCATGAAGTGCATACTTCAACATCTATGACCTCCAGTGCTCATAACCTAAACAATCATGACACATCTTGAGATTTGTGTATTTTTTTTTAGAGGGAAGGGTTCATTGAAATAAGCTGACTGCGGTCTGAAGTAAATACATACGAAATTTTCCCTCATGAGAACTACACATAATTTTTAGATTGCAAAACTTCAGTTTTGGTTGGCTGTTTCTATGAAGGTGCTTGCAAACTGACATAGAGGCTCAAATAACAACGAATGAGGTTACCAAAAGACCTTTTGAAGGTGGGAAAGCTGGGTGGTCAATGCGATTATTAGACTTATTGGTACTGTTTTCAAAGCTAGCTATGAATCTTACTTGATACCGTGCTCTTCCAGCTTTCAGTATGACTTTGGCACATAAAGAAATCTTTTGTAAAAGAGGTAGGATTTCATGCAAGCTTTTTTTCCCTTCCTTCCAAATGTTAATATAGCTCCTTTCACTTCTTAATAAAAATTTTAAATATCTTAAATATTCTGCTGATAGGCTGTTATTCACAGTGGGAGCCGAATTAATCTGTGCTCCTGAAAGCTCATTGAAGCAAATACTTCTATCAGGAATGAACCTGGGCTCAAGGGTTAATGGCTGTCTCTGTTAATACCTGTTACATAGAGCGAAGGGAGAAAACTTGATCAGTTTTGACTACAGCCTTTTATATAGCAAGAAACTCTTTGCCTTTTTACAGATTTGGGGGTGGTTTTTTTTTAACCTTTAAGTACCTGACTTTAAAGGGAATATCCAGATGTCTCTCTGTGGAGACTTAAAGCAGCCTATGTGGAAGTATTTTGAGCAGTGCTAATAACAATGGTTTCTGGCAATTGCAAAACGGGATCTGACCAGTTTTAGTAAAATAGTGGCCCTAAACCCACCGAGCTCGCTTTTGAAATGGTGTTTCAGTTTGAACTGAGTTAAAGTGATGTTTTAAGAAACGGTTTTGCACCTCGCTGGAAATGATAGACAGCTGCTAGACGAGCTAATGATCTGTCTTCATGTTTGATGCCTTCTTTTATCAGTCTAAGGCTTTTCACTGAGTCAGATCTATTGATTAGCATTAGGTTACTTCTCGGGAAGCCTGCTTTGCATTGAAATGTCATGGGCTTGGGCTACTAAATGCATGCCAAGCCAGAGCTTGAACTCTGTCTAATGCTGCTGGGTAAATTACATGTTTGCTGAGTGTTTAGCAAGGGTAATAGCTTTGCAGCCCCCAAAAATGTTAAACGGGGTCATTTTTGTCTCTTGTGAACAAATATTGGGGGAGAAAATAATGGGAAAATACCCTGCACGTTGCTTCATGAGTTTACGGAGTTACAGTGTGAGTGGAACTCCAGAAAGTTCGGGGTAAAATCTCTGCTTCACAGTAACTGTTGTGTCTATATTCAAAAGAATGGTAATGGCAGAGTGGGAGGAGAAAGATGATCTACATCATTACTATTAATGAAATTAACTTTCATCTTCAAAAAAAATTAAAAAAAAAAAAAAGAAAACACACAGAAGCAACTTGGGGAGACAGGAATTTGGTTGAATGCAATGTTTTAATCTGAAATACTAGGGGGCTTGTTTTGTTTGTCCCCTCTTGCTTGCAGGGTTCCAGGTGCAATGCTAAATATATATGGTCACTTTGAAAGCAGAAGCTTAAATATAACGCTGCTCAGTAATTATGTTAACTGCATTGATGGAGGTTAGCAGAAAGCTAATTGTAACCTTGGGGAGGAGGAAAATAGTCTGAATATATTGAACTGGATTTTAAACAATCCACTATTTTATATTCATTTTAAGTTTTTCAATATGTATTGAAAATCTAGAATTTTTCCAAAAGTTTCTGGAAATTTTATTGTTGTCAGAAAGACTGGAATGTAAACATTTATATTCAGTGATGTAATCTGATGCTGCTTCTTTTACTTCATTGTAATTCTCATGTATTTTCCAGACAGTTTCCCCCCTTTTACTCCCTTTCTGTGTTTTCTCTACTTCTTTTTCCAGGCAAGATTTTATACTTCACCATGCCACGATAAACACTAATAGATTGGATCAATGCCTAATACATCTACTTTCTGCACTGCTTGTAAACAAGAAACTAACATTTTTCTAACTTTTAGTTTCTTTCACGTTATAAACACAGAATGTATTTTGTTTAGTTGGTCCTTGTAAGAGATTTACTTAAGATACACTGTAGGTGATATTGATTCCTTAAGATTTCTGGCACTGATTCTACCCCCCCATTCCTCCAATCCCCAGGACTACAATTAGAAGCAATTCAGAACACAGGTTCAAAAAAAAAAAGGGGGCAATTTATGGTAAAGCGATTCTTTAAAATAACATGGCAGTATCCTACGTGTGCAGTCTTTCTTTTCTGTGTTTATACCGTGTTTTAAGCCATTTCAAAGAACAATGCTGTATGCTGCACAAATGTGCAATAATGGCTTTTAAAAAAATGTTTGTTTCTATTTAATACCTAATTTTAAATAATAAAGGATGTAGTGTTATTTAGCTCAGAGATAACATAATCTGAAAAAGGTGGGCATTAATTTCAAAGAGACATGATCAAAATAGGGGAGGGGGAGAGCATTTCATGATGATTCCTGAAAGAAGATGCATCCTGTTCTGTGTATCAGTAGAGAAAAATGAACTGCAAATGCTGAAATTTGCTAACAGTTTTAAAGTGGAGCTAATGTGTGGCATGCCTTGGCAAGCTGTATCTTGCCAATTTTTCTTCATCCCCTCAAGCATATGCCTTGCTTGCATAACCAGTTTTTTAGCCACATGGATTCAGCGTTCCACACTGCACGGAGGCTGTGCAGATTTATCGCTAATACTAAAAGAACATTCATGTTAAGTTGTTTTGAATAGCAAATTCGATCTTCCAAAAAAAAAAAAGCTTGGATTGGATATTACTTTAAAAAATAAAGAAGTGATCTGGTGAGCTGGGTGAGCTGTGTGGATACGCTGCTGCGTGTGTCACCCATCTCTGCATTCATCAGCTCCGCGCTCTCACAAAGAGAGCTCTTGCCATTGTGGTGAAACTCCCTCCACATCCCAAACTACCCCTGAACGGTCTTTAGCTTGGCCAGAATACTAAAGGCCATATGGCCCTATAACATTTTGTTAATGCTCTTCCAAATCTCAGTAAAAGCCTTTCTTTCCAGCAATGCTAGTATCTTGCCTGAATAAAATTAAATTTTAGTTCCTTGAAAGAAAATGTTATCAGCCTTCCTAGCAGCTGTGAGAATTGTACTATGCTGATTAGATGTGACACATAGAAGAAAAACTGCTCGAGCAAGTGGTATTTGTGATTCAGTAGGTGACACTCTTCTCTCTAAACCCGTGCTAAATCAGTGCCCCAGCAGTGTATCAAGGGACGGTATACCTTCTGCTGGCCCTGTCGTTCAGACGCGATGTAAACCCAAAGGCCTGGCCACTTGTAGTCACGACAGGTTCCATAGTAAACTAAAACAGAAGATAGCAGGTTGCCCCCCGCATCCTGGGTTGATTTATTGATGAATAAATGTAATGGGAAATGCACCGTGACAGGTAGGTATGGTTCACTTCCTTCCTTCTGCACGTTGTGCGGGGTCACTCGGTGCCACCAGGCTCCGGGAGCGGGGTTCCTGCAGCAGTGGGCCGGCAGCAGCGATGCCCCTGCTGCCTCCGAGCAGCGCCTTGGTAAACAGGCTGTCCAGTGCCGCCAGGAACGGGGCTTGCATTGAAGCAAGAGGCCGAACTGTTTACTTTGGGGTTAGATGGGGGTTGCCATTTTAACGGAGTCGAGGATGAAGGTTTTCTGCTCTTAAGCATCAGCAGAAATCCACGTGCAGCAACTAACTTTTCCTTATGTTTCCTTTCACTTAAGTTCTTGGTATCTTTATCTCTTCATCTGTAGAAAACTGGGGTAAGAATTTAATGTGAGCCTGGGTTTTTTGCATTTATATAATTGTGAACTATTAATAAATCGGTATGTGCAGAAACAGGAACTCCTCTGAAAATCTCTTCTGATGTACTGACAATTGATAAGAGACTTTGCATGAACTTAACGAATTTTCAGACCATTATGTGGAGTGCCAGAAAACTCTTGGTTTGTCTTTGTTTTTTTTTACTGGAAAATGTTAAGCATGAGAATGCTACTAGTTTTAAGATACTCAGAATTGTGTACTGAAGTACGGTTGGTAGCATTTGCAGAATGGCAGAAGACAGCTGAATTATGTATTTTGTAGGAAGCTATTAATCTTCCTTGGGAATACCATATCCAAACAAGAATACTTCTAAAAATTGAGCAAAATGTACATACCGAATAGTCAAGAGGGGAAGGCTAGTACAAGTTCAAAACGTGGATAATAGCAGAAAGATTCTTACAGAAGATTACATTCTCACATATTACAACATTTTACTATCTCCGAGATTAAAGCTTATTTTGTTACATTTAATACAGAGCATATGTGACTTGCAGTAAGTATGAGTCTGTAAAAGTCTCTTTAGAAACGCAGCTCAGTAGTATCTCAAAGAACTTGCCAGACTTGCACTTGACTTTCTAAGGATATTATTCCTTTTTCTCCCACAATTTCATGCCACTGGACTTTTTCTACCAGTAGACTCTCTATCCTGAACCCATCATTGGTTTTTTAGAGCTAGGCTTAAATCTGGCAAACAATACAAAAGGCACTTGCTGAGCTGGAAATTTTTTTTTCTTTTCTTTTAAATGTATTATCGCAGAGACCTAACTGCAGTTAGTAATGAAAAATTGAACGTTAAACCAGAGTGAGCCACCGTGAGTGAAGTGATCTCCCTCTGAGCTCTGGTTCCATAGTCACGGAGGTTTTTCAGACGTATTTCTTACGTAACTTCTGAAAGACTGTATAATAACATTTTCAGATTATGTCAGATCTGACTATAAGGAAGGCATGGAAGGAGGGGACAAATGAAGGGGGAGGGAAATGAGGAGGGACAGAAGAGAGAGGAGGTGAATGATGCTTTCATGTGAACCAAACCAGGCAGTGAAATGGCTCTACCCATGCCCAAATTGAAGTTGTTTGTATTTATTAAAATCTAAAAAGGGAAAAGAATCAAAGTGCGTCCCCTTTCTTCTTCCACCTGCACACACACTCGCATCTGAGTTTATTACCATGGTCACAGTATTGGTTGCTTCATAGTAAGTGACTGAATAAAAGCATGGTTGCTCTTCCCGGATCAATTTGAAGGCCTAAATTGCTGCCTAATTCCGAACAACATGCATGCGGTACCCACCCTCTTGTCCATGAGAATAACCATGTATTTCAGATGCAGCCAAGCTTCCCATCAGTTTAGTTAAAGCAGCTTGTGCAAATTTATCTAAACCAACCGTGTGTATAAGCGTGTGCATGTGTGAAAATGAAAAATCTTTTCTCGGAGCAGCTAATCCTCAGTGGTGGGGGACTAAGCACGGTTTCTGTTGTTTTTTCTATGAAAAATAATCAGTGGTGTTTCCCTATAGGCCATTTTCCAAATGCTGGGGAAGAAAGGAAACATCGTATTCCTTTCCCTGCTGTCTCTTCTTTTCCAGTATTTTGTTATTGCTGCTGCTGCTGTTGTTAACAAGTACAAATAACAATGTTATATTATTTGGCTGCCTTGGCTTTTTAGGAAATCTGCAAATTGTGAATAATCTCTGTTCTCGAGCATTAAAAAATAAACAACAACAGCAAAAACCCCAACAAAAAAAAAATCCAAACCCCAAACAAGCAAACAAAACATCCAGCTTGGTTATCTGTTAATTGCTCTGTTTTTTTCCAGGGCCCAGAGAAGGCCCCAAGGCTAACATGCCGCTTAGGAGCTAACTTTCGCCTTGCAATATGTGTCTTACAAGCCTGCCTCCCTATTCTCTTTTCATTTTCTTGCCTATTTGCTGATGCAGAGCAACTGTTGGGTTGACTTCTTTGGGGGCTGTTGTGTGGGAGATACCAAGGTGAGAATTTTTTTTTCTTTAGGTTTTTTTCCTAAGTTACTGGAGTAAAGAACTAAGCCTTCCAAAAATCAGTCTGATAAAGGACAAATAGGCTTTTTTTTCCTCACCCTGCTGTGATTTTTGGAACATGGAGGCTCTAGAAGCCAAGGCATAGCAAGACACCGATTTACGTCGGTTCCTTCGTGTGGGGTAGACAAAGCTGAAGTTTTGAACAGAGGGCTCTCCTGAGCCCTCAGCCAAGTAAACAACGTGCGCCACCATGACTGGTTCCAGGTAAGTCAGTCTGTAGCAGCTGCAGGTAGAAGTCAAGGTAAACACTGGTACCATCTAGCCCTAAAGAATTGATTTAATTATTGCTGTACAACAAAAAAATGTAGAATAGGGCAGGTTTTGAGGCACAGAGACTGTCAGAATATTAAACTGTTAGGGAAACATTGTTCTTTGGGAAGGGTACTTTCAAAATTCAGAAGAGTTACTGCCAGCAAGTTTTCATTTATTAATTGCATACATTTACAGCTCAGATACCATGGTTACAGTAGTAATTCCAAAGACAAACAGAGCCATCCAATAGCCTGTCATTTTGCATGAAAAATAAATATTTTGTTGTCTTCTGTTTGTGATTAAGCATATAACTTCCAATTTATCCCTCTTTGTGGGAATATGTTTTCTAACAAACGCTGTTGAAAAGTGAGTGTGAATGAGTTGCAGTCTTCCCTTAACCTTGTCTCTCTTTGTTTTCTTCCTCTCATTAATGGGCTGTCTGACTAGGTGCTGCATACTGGTCACTTAACATGCACCAGCTGGGGAGTGTGTGTGAAATGAAAATTGAGATGTTGATGACTTGAAGCAAAGTGGATCATTAGCAGAGCCTTCCTTCCCTCCTTGTTTCACTACTCTTCTAGATGCTTGTGTGAAAGCAGAGGAGGAAAAAAATGAAATTTTCTTCAGACTTTACTCACTGAAACACTGTAACTCTGCAAGTCCCATCGAGGGAGGGGGAGAGAAGAGAGAGTGTGTGCGTGCGTGTATACACACACACACCTGGAGAAGAAAGATGGAAAATTCAGTATCACCACATCTCACAAAGCTGTGTTCCATTGCTTTAATACATACCAAAGCATAAAAGCAATGCAGGTATTAAGATATTTTATAACATTAATGTGTTGCATCTCACTTTGAAAATAACCACCTATTTTAAATGTAACAGCTTTTGTGAATAATTGTGAAAATCGGTTTTCCTGTCGTTATGACTGAAAGCTGACTGAACTATATGATTTGGGGTCTTTTTCTCATTAGTTGGAAATACGCTTTTTCCTGTATTATGCAAACAAAATCTGGTTTACAGATTTACATGAAGACCGTAACATACGAACTCTGTAGAAAGCATGGTGTTTATTTGCTGGTTTTTGTAAAACACGGCAGATCCAGAGCAGCCGTCCTAATTGTTCATACCGGGGAGGTACGGCGTGGAGCTCTGTGTGCTGGGACATGCACGCTTTGCAGGCTACAGCTCGTTGCTAAAGACGATGCTATCTCCGTTGTACAACTCTGTGGATCTCATTTGGCTCGCTTGTGGTTTTGAGATTTTGCCTTTGTGACATGGAGGTCGGGATGGTTTTTCAGTAAGGTAACGTGGACTTACGCAGTTGGTACGGAGAGACGCAATGCAACTTCTAGTTCTTGAAAAGTGAAAGCGTGTACATCACCTGGTCTGGGGTCTGTTGAGGAGAACTCTGTGTGTGTATACATAAAGCTACTTTACCAATAACGTAACATTTGCTACCATTTGCATTCTGACCGAGCTCAGAATTTGCATTGATACATGGGTGCAGCAAGGCTAGGGAACAAAATCCAGGCAGGCCAAATGGAGTTAATTCCTGTAATTGAGACTCAAAGAGCCTTGTATTTGGACTGTTGGTGTCAGCTGCCTTTTGTGAAGACAAGTAAATTACGTGCCCGGTAGAAGAGAGATGATTTTCCACTGAAAGGTAGCTTGTGGGATCCAAAGCCAAATTTAATGTACACCTCCCTCACCTTTGTAGTCATCATCCTTCCCTGCCTAAAATACTCCCCAACCTGTGAAGTGCTTTGAATGGTTGTTTCCCGTAAAGAAATGCATTAAGAAATTACTTTCCTATGCATATATATAGACACACACACAGATGCTAATGCTGTGGAGGTGAGAAGACATCTGCGTGATAGATCTGAGCTGTCATAGTTGGATTTGAGTTAACACCGTTTCTCTAGTAAGTTGTCCTGTATTTTACTCCTGTTTGGAAGAGCTTGTCTTCATTATTAGCCCAGAAGTCTGGCCATATAGTCCAATTGTTATTTCACCCCTTTAAAATGGGATTAGGTTAAACTCATCTTTGTATTCAGCAAGCCTTCCCTTAAAGACAAGCAACACAAGAAACAGCCAGAGCAAGTTTTCTTGTCTTCCTATTTCATTTGACCTATCAAACTGAAAAGTTATTGCAGTTACTCTTGATAAAAGTGTAACTGGGATGGGGGCAGTGAAGTTAAAATAGAAATAATCTGTGTTAACTGTTTATAACAACTCCTATACAAGATCTCTCAATGGATAGGACTGGTAAACCTATGCATTTTTTTTTTCCTTTTTAGATGATGTTAACGGCTTCAGTTTGCCTGAGGGTTTTTTTTTTCTCTGAAAAAAGTATTTTGTAAAGGAATGAAATACTGGCAGTCATTCCAAAATTTTGGTAATACTTCAATACATTACTTTAGAAATAATGCTGAATTCAAATTTGGGGAAATACAATGATATAAACAGTTGAAGTAAATTGTATTTTGCACTTAGTCAATTAGTGCATGTTTAACCAAGGGATTCCCAACAAACATTCTTCCTCTGGTAAGGCAAGTGCGAATTAGTTGATGTAACAAGTTCTACTAGTTGTTCATTCCTTCTCTTAAGGCAAAAGTTAAGATAGTTGTTTTAGCTCAAATGTCAAAGTGACTTAACCTTTCAAACTGTGCTTTCCAAGACTGAAAGGCTGGCTTTTTGGTAGGAGGCTTCCTGGGCGTAGACTCTGTCCAACAAAGAGTGTCGTCTTCACACCCCACACCCCCTCGCAACTTCTTGGCTTGTGTTTTGGGCTCTGTTTGCTCATAATAGCAGCACCAAAGTGTTGGGGTGACAGTCCTGGTGTTCGCAATTGTTGCTCTGGCTCAGCTTGGTAATGGAAACGAGTGACATGTGCAGGAACTGTGCTGCACCTGGAATCCTCTGATTCCCACCCAAAGTCTGCACAGAATCAGGTCCCCTGCTCATAAAAGGTATCATTTTTTTTATAGATACGTATACACGTGTGTATATATCTCAGTGTCGGTATTTGGCCAGTTGGCTTGTAAGGAACATTTCTGAGGGAAGACTATTGAGTGCTTTTGGACTCACATTTGTGTTCTTGCATTCTGAGACCAAATGTGCATGTGCAGGAATCCTATCTTGAGGTGCAATTTCAGAAACACCTGTGAAGTGAAGTTCCCACTTCTGTTTCTTCCAAAGCAAGGTAGCATGCTGAAAATAAAAAGAGCCAAGTTAAGCTGTAGATATCTTTGCTGCAGGATGTTGCAGATGCCAAAAAAGTACATGGGTTCAAAATAAAGATTGGACAAATTAGTGGAAGAAAACTCCATCAAATGTTATTTAGTACAAAGACGTGTGACCTTTGGTTCAGCAAGTCTTGAATTACAAATCACTGAAGATTGGGAATATATATTAAATGGATGTATATAGCCAAATAAACCACATTTTTCAGCTTGGTGGGTGGCTGAAATTGTGAGTGAACCCATATGCAGGCACAGAAAGCCAGAAAATTTTATTTCCTCAGCAGTATCTGCAGAGGAACAAAACAAACATGACCCTGTTTCAGGTTGCTCTGCCCAGGATTCTGGATTACTTGCTTGAGCAGAAAAGAAGTGGGCCTCTGTTAAGTTTGTTCAGGTTGCACTTGCTCTCCCTCTCTGCCTGGAACTCACAAGTAGAGATTTTCTCAGTGCTAATTCACCCCACCCTCTGGAGATCGCTGAAGGATCCGTGCAGTCTCTTCTCTGGCTGAGGAGTAGATTCTCCAGTGAAATGTCAGTATCAACCTTACCTTCTGGATTACTCATCAGTTACAGCCAACGTCCACCTACCCTCTGTTATTTTTGCAGAGAAGCTGATGGCTGTCTTCATGTCTGTATAAAAGGAAAGGAGAGGTCCAAGGCCTTGTGGTAGACCCGTAATTAAGTACTCTTTAGGACAAGGTAACTTCTAGGACACAAGCTAAGTCTGCCCCTGAGGCCATGTCAGAACTCCGTTTGAGTCTCCGCAGCCTAGATGCTCGCGTTCTCCTCTAAGGACTTGAGGCCTCCTTTTATGTCTTACATGTTTTGTGATCAAGACAAAGAGAAAAAAATGTTCTATCAGAAGGGAGTCCCTCAGCTTTCTGGATCTGTGACCATAAACTCCTAGAGCCCGGTGCTCTCAGCACAGACACTCACTAGTTGAATGATGCTGTGAGGTTCAGTTAGGCAAGTGGAAGGCATGCGATGACCCAGGCGTGTTCCACCATAGCTTGGGCAATGCCAGCAGAGTTGCGTGCTCAAGTTGTTTTCAATGTCTTACCTAGAGGTTTCTTTCCTATGTTTACCAAGCTTTGCACCCTGTCGGAGCCTGGCTGATTGATGCTGCTTTGTGGAGAGCAGAGCTTCGATCTCCCATGGACTCTGGAACCCTCCTTTATGTAAATAGTATTTTGTGGGAAGTACAATGCGGAGCTCACATGGAGAGGCGTTTAAAGGAGATGGAAAGCTTATTCACTCATAGACATTCTACCTCTAAGGTGTGTTATTCTCCTGTATCTTCACAAACCATCCTGTTACCCCTCTCCTTGGAGTCCCTTAGAAAAAAATTTCTCAGGTTAGGAACTGAAGGGGAGGAGCACATACCATGGATTTCGTAGCCATATGCAGGGCATGTGGAAGAGGTCATGTTTGTCTCCCTCCTCTGCAGATACTGTCGGGAAAACAAAAGTCTTGGGCTTTCTGTGCTTGCATGTGGTTTCACTCACAATGAGAATGTACACACAGACAGTATTTATACAAGAACAGTTACCTATGACTGTAAAATACAGTTAAAAACAATTATTGAAGAATTTTATGCTTGAACATTTTCAAATAAAAGCTGTGTTTATTAAGGTTGTGGGGAACTTAATGAAGGATATTTCATTCTGATGGAATAAATTAGCATTGTTACAGGTTTCTTGTTTCATAAATTGGTCCCATTGTGCTATGGAGCATGTAGAGCTCTGTTTGTAAATCTCTCGATGCATGGTAGAAGATGAGAACTTCTGTAGGTTGTTGAATTGCTACGCTGAAACTTCTTTGGCTTTCCTCATGTTGATTTGGGTGCCTGGCTTTTGTACAGTGTTGAAACAATCCCAGTTTTCCGGTCCCTGAAGAAGACTAATTTTCCTCCAGTGACCATGAATTCTCACTTTTGCCCACATCCACTATAATAGGTTTCCTTTCAGAGAAACCTTGTTAGGGAGCGCATGTACTCCATATAAGCATTTTCCTTGCATACAGTGCATTGGTGTGATCAGGAAGTAAATTGTTTGTGTTTCAGGGGTGTTTCCCACCACACGTGAACAGTGGCAATAACACTATGTTCAAACTGGAGGGAAAAAGGGAAATATCCAGGAGCAGTGGCAGTTCACCTCCGTGTTAGTCTCTTAAAGTGCCCAAGGTTGTGTCTGCCTAACCTATGTACTGCTTGTTTGATGAGCATTCATTAGTGAAGAGTTTTGAGATACTTGAACTGCGGTGTAAATAACCCATTTCTGTATTGTTCTCATGTTTCCACTTTACCCATACCTTTATGGGATGTAGGCTTTCAGTGTTCTGTATGGTGAAACAAATATCTTGGCTTTTTTCCTTCAAGAATTGTTGTCCAGTCTGTTACTAGTTCCTCCACTAGAAGCAGCACCATGCCTTTCAAACAGTTTTCTTCTGATAGGGCTTGCATTTGGAGGACTGCATTAACTGGCTTAGTCTCCTGTTTCAATCTTGCTTTATTAAGTTGATGATATTGGGACTGACACTCTGCTAATGACAATTTCATTTAGTGGTAAAAGGAAGGGACTGGAAGGCAGCACTCATCTAATCATGCAGGCGTTCGTCTGGGTTGTCTCCTTTCACATGTTCTGTATTTTCATAAGTTTTAAGAGGATTGGACCAGTATGTCAAATATTTATGCATATATACCTTATTTTTCCTTTCAAGTGTTAGTTCCACAGCATGGAAAGAGATGTGAATAATTCCTGTGAGGCAGTACAGGCTGTCTTAGAACCCTTTAAAAGCGTTTTTCAGAGCTTTGTGATTGTATGTGTTAAATGTTGCTGTTGGATTTTGGAAGATTTGGAAATAGAGATTTAGTTACCAGCAAGGGAATTTTCTTGGTTTTCTAGAGTTTTGGAAAGCTTATTTTCAAGGAATTGGGGTCACCTTCTGTTTCACAGGCACTGAGAGGGATGGCATTTGTTTTTTATGCTTTGTATCTCATAATGGTCTTGCTGGCAGTTCTAGAAAATCATACATACAAAGCATTAGTGTTTCTGTTTTAAAAGGTCATATGCCGATATAGTCTACATATTAGATGTTTGGGTTTTTTCAAGTATAAACAGACCATTTGCTTCCTGTACCTGAGCTATAGTTGCTTGATTTTTCAATTGTTGTTACTGCCCACAGAGTACAAGACTGGGGAGGGGGAAAAGTCTCCGCTTCTGCCTTATTTGAAGTCATATCTGCTGCTTACAAGTCATTATATCTGAACTTACACTTGTCCATATTAAGGTGCTGATAAAGTGCAGGTGTTCTCTTTGAAAAGATGGTGGCCATTCGTTTGTGCTTTTCCCCCTCTACATCAGAGAAGCTTACTAGATTTGTCCTCCTCTGCGTCTTTCAGTTCCTGAAGCTTTTCTTTTGCTTTTCTGTTTTGTTTTTTTTTTTCCTTTCTCCCTGGCCCTTAACGCTGACCATTAGTTGAGATAATGTTAGGGAGTCTGCAGAGGCATAATAAAGTGACAGATCATCCTTCCTACAGGGCCTCCCCAGGCTGTTATGGGGGAAGCAAGTACAGTGGGTGAGATTCTGCACTGTGCCTTTAAGGGCTTGTCATCAAAGAGCAGCATTCTTAGCCAGTTAACTACCATGAGGTAATACGATGAGGATGAGATAATTCGGGTTTTTCAAACAATTCAGCAGGTCAAGGTAACCCTTAGGTTCCTCTAGGGATTTCAACTTGGTTAAAACCATTTGAGAACTACGCGATCGTGGCTAGAAATTTTCACCTTAACGTTGGCCATCCCGAAGGCAGCGCACAACTCTCCGCATTCCCTGACTGCAGTAGGGCTGGGACGGGATTCCTGGAAGAAAACCGTAAATTGTCTCCTGCAATCTATGCGCCTGGGAGGCCTGCTAACAACAACGAGCTCAAGTCCCTTTAGAGCCACTGCAGTTGATTCCCCCCCCCCGCATAAGGGACCTAGATGAAGCTAAACATAGTACCTAACGATTACAGCAGGGTTCACCTTTTTTGTTTTGCTTTGGTTTTGGTGGACACGGCCGAAGGAGCGACCGCTGCTGCCGGCCCGTTTTGGGGGGGGGCAGAGGGGGGAAGCCGGGCTGCCCGCTGCCGGGGCGCTTTGGCTGGGGAGTTTGCCTCGGGGTTTGTGCATCGGCGGGCCGAGGGGGAGAGGAGATGAGGATGAGAACGGGGACTGGATTTTTGTTTCTTGGATAATTTAAAAAAAAAAAAAAACAAAACCCAAAAAACAAAACAACAACAACAGAACCGTTCAGCCTCTACATTCCAGTGCTTGCAGGGGGGCATTTTTTAGCTCTTGTAAAATGGAGGGGGAGGGATGGGAGAATAGCGATCTAAGTACCTACTGCAGGTTCGTGAACTAGAAGATGTACAAAAAGAATCCAGAGTTGTTTCCTAAAAGTTTTGTGTTTTCTAAAGCTTTTTTTCCTTGTTTTGAGCCCAAAAACCGGGATTTTTTTGAGTGTTTCCGCTTGGTAAAACTGACTCCGGTTCTGGCAGAAGGCAAGAAACATGATTGGTTTTGGCATTTCTCAATATTTTTTTTTTTCCCTCAAATACTACTCTGTAGAGCCACCCCTGCGCCTTGCTCAAACTTACAAAAAAGTTCATTTCAAATTGTGGGAAAACCAGCCCTTTAACAACAGTTAAATTGCATCCAGTGAGGTAGATACGCACATGCGGTCCTTGCCCAGTTTGCCTTTTCTCCCCCTTAAAGCAGAGGTGATTATTTTTTTATTTAATTCCTTTGTGGGAAAATGTGCATTAAGTGTGATTAATAAGGCCAAATGTTTTGGGTCAGCGCTGACGATTTGTAAATGTGGGCTTTGTTTTCTGTTGGGGTGGGAGTTGTTTATATTAACTTTTTCCACGGCAGGAACTGGAACCAATCTAAGTATCAGATTTGAATAGAGCTTTGAATATTTTTAATGCAATGGTCATGTAGCTCCTGTAGCACTAGATACCGTCACCCTATATATAGATAATTATTCCCTTTCTAGTTCCTCCATATTTAATAATTATGCCGGTATTTGGTTGTAGTCACTTTAAGATTATTTTTTTTCTTTTGAGACACAACCAAAATTTTCAAACCTAGGTCAAATTTAGATACGTAATGGCCTAATTTTCAGAGATGTGAAATTAATTGAAAATGTGAGTGCTTATCATTTCTGAAAATTAGGCCAATTATTTCAGTGACTAAATATGAACATAGGTACCTAATAGCGGGCAATCAAGTTTGAAAAATTTGTAACAGCTTTTATATCTGGGAATCAATTCCTTGCTTGTCTACAGTGATCTCAAGTGCTAAACATCAGTGAAATTAATCTGTTATGGTGTGCGCGCAGGAAAATATTTGGACACTTTCAAAATAAACAGCT
>NW_009260493.1:2493193-2527689 GCF_000687185.1 Egretta garzetta
AGTGTTGTTTACTTCCTTCTCTTAACAATGGCTTTACAGAATTGTTTTACATTATTTTGGTACTTCCTGCAAATCTGCCCGTGGTGGCTTACTCGGAAAAATGTTTTCTTCCCTTTAACAAAATCCGGCGTATCCATTGTTTTACATTATTTTGGTACTTCCTGCAAATCTGCCCGTGGTGGCTTACTCGGAAAAATGTTTTCTTCCCTTTAACAAAATCCGGCGTATCCCGAACGGTACGAGTTATATACGGAAAGCCTTAACCCAGTTCAGTGCTTATTTTGATTTGACAGTGTAGTTATAAGCTGGCCCAACTTGACTTTTTTTTTTTTTTTTTCCTTTTTTTTAAAATCCACTTTTCTAGGGTAAGGTTTTAAGAGGCAGAGCTACGGTTGTCCCTGTAGCCTGAGCAGCCGGTAATCGGTGATCTGCACCTTGGGTTGCTTTTCACTCGGCATATAATAATTGTGTTTATATTAATAAAAGGCAGCTGTGAGTATGTGAGCACGTCACTGTTAGGGTTATCTGCAACGCACAGGACCAGAGGCTTGCTGTAGGGAGCCAGGCAAGTGAAGAAGAGGACGTACCTGCGTAGGCATACACACGTACTGTTGTTGCACTGGTGGGGAGAGACTCTGAACCAGGTTATTAATTAATGTAACAACATTCGAAAAGACAAAAGTTGCGTGTTTAAAACTTCAAATGCATGCTACGCATCTAATTAGACTTGAAGTGAGGAGGGCCAGTGTTTTTTAAGCTTGCCTGGTTTTGTGTCAGTGAAAAGAAAGGCTTTATCACTTTGACGGGATGATATGGTCGGCATTCAAGGGGCTCTTGCTTTCAGGAAGCCATTGCTTGCTAGTATGGAAACAAGTCTTCAGATTGAGCTCTACCAAATACACTTTTTTTTTCCTTTCAGAAAAGAGAAACGCAAACTAGAACGCCTTTCCTTGCCTCCCCATGTGCTGTACTTCCCCCACACCCCCCCTAACGAGTAGGAGGGACAGAAGTTGTGACAGGGCAGGTACTGATTAGTTGCTGTCAGTCTGCACAGATTAACACCTATTTTTAGGTTTTTGAACCTCTTGAGTAATACTAGTTAAATTGGCACAGGTTAATAAGTTGGGGTCCACAGAGCCTCTTAACTGTTCACTGTGAAATTCGAATTAAAGGGACAGTCTCGCTTTGTCAAAACGACGAAAAAGGGTTGTACACCAAACATTTGCTGCGTGTCCCTGTTTGTGTGTGTATGCACACAGAACATGCGTAGGTCTGGAAAACAAAAATTGAAATCAATTGCATTAGGCATGTTAACAAAAACACGTGCAAAGTTAGAGGATCTTTGCAGAATGGATCAGCAGTGAAACAGGCTCTGAAACTAAACATTTTCTTGCTTCATTTTTTGTATAAATGTGTCATTTAAAAATAAAACTTCATCTTTGGTTTTTCATGTGTTTTCTCCCTGTCCTCCCCCCATTATATCATTACACTGTTACACTGACACCCACTGGTAAAAGCTGATCTGAGAGCGTGATTGTAAATTGAGCCTCTTGATGAAGGGACAGCTATTACTCAGGAATAAAAAAAATAAGGACCAAAGAATAGCTTCTCCCCCTTCCTCCCCCTGAAGAAAAAAAAAAAAAAAAAAAAGCATTGCAATGTTCTGAATTTTTATTTTATTAGGAATCAGTGTGTGGATGCTCCAGAAGGGAGGCCACAGTGTTTTTCTCTAAAAATGTAACAATTGCAGTTTATTTCTAAGCATTTGTATGTTTGGGGACAGACACCAGGCTGACACTGAGGAGGAGAGGAGGAAGTAATTAACGTGCTAGCAACTGCCGTCTTTAATGCCGTTTCCCAGGTAAAACAACTTGAAGAAAAACAGAAATAATGGTCACGCTAGAAATGTATTTGTGCGGGCACTGACCTGATTGTATCAAAGCGGAGATGAATGCCAGCGCTGTGCAAGTCTTATTTAGTCTGTTTACCATTTAATTCGAAGTTGTCAGTGGTCTTTGAAAGCCACTTGTGTTGGAGAAACAAGGCTCATTTTATTGAAATCTACCACGGCACCAAAATCTGGTTTGTGAGAGTGTCGTTCCATAGCCCTGCCTAGCACAAGAACAATACCACGCAATTACACTGTTTCAGGCTCTGAAATAGGCTTTCTTCCAAAACACCCTCCCCTTACATTATTAGACGTGTTCCTATTAATGAAATGATTGATTGAAAATCTTCTTGTGTTTATGCTGTTTGGGCAGCAGTAGCTTGGATTTCCCCTGTCTAGACTAAAATTGTATCCAGTGGAGATGCATGGGACAGCTGTTTGTAAACTCGGAGTGAGACTTAACAAATGAGCTGCAGCAAAACCTGTCGGTGTCGGGCTTCCTTGTGAATGCACTGATGTATTCTTTGTTGGAAGGGAGAAGGGGAACCTCAGTGGAAATAAATACAGAAACAAAATGGACTCCACAAAACAGAAAAGTGTTGAAAAGACCTGCCAGGGCGGCGGAGTTCAGAAATTAAAACTCTAGCCTTTCACCTCTGAGATTGTAGTTCGGGTCTTTCTTTACATTCCGAGTAAAATGAGCTTAAAATGAGTATAAAAAGCAGTCTCCCGGGTTGCCAGCTTACTGTTATAATTGGTGCGAATACCCTAATTAGAAAACAGGGTGAGTGCTGGGGTTTAGTTCTTCAGGAAAAGTTACAAGAAAAATCTTGACTCAGGTACTTGTTGTATCCTCTTTTAGGCTAACCCGTGCCACGTATACATGCGTAAAGAAGAAATCTTCACAAAAACGGTCACTGAAGTTGCGGATTTATACCAGGTTCTCATGCCTGAACATGTAGTGCTGCACTGAATATTACCTTATATGTACACTGCCGTACAGAAATGCTAAGCTTAGAAAACTGCACAGGGCTGTTCGCAATCGATTTGTTTTGCAGTTTTACTTTGAATAATAATAAAACGCGAATGGGGGCTTACTTTGAAATTGAGACAGGCTGGAAAAAAATGCTAGCTTGTGTTCTGTAGTTATCCAGGAGCACCCTTGTAGACCCAGAATAAAACTCACAGAACAGGCATAAGGGCACAATGAAGAATCGGAGTCAGTGAGGAGGTGGCGTGTCAGTAGCCTGCCGCATCCTTTCTCCTCTCCTCTTGCCCCCAGTGACGTTCTGTTTGCATGAAGAAACTGCAGCAAACAAATGAGAAGAAAAGTGGGGGGAAGAACATTTATAGTTCATATTGCAATATTCAAATAAAATACTAAAAATGCTATAAATGGTTTTATAGTCATTGTTTATGGACTCTAGAGTTTTTAATATTCTAACATGTAATTGAATTCTGTAGCCAAGATTCTGCAATTAATCAGGCTTTTATAAGCGAGCTGCTATTTGCTTGAAGTAACTTTGAGAAGAATTTGGACTTAAATTTTTTTTTGTTTGTTTATGGGTATAGCAAAAAAGTGAAATGCTGAAGTGGTCTGCAAAATCGTACATTGTGCACTTGCTTGGGTGAGCAAAAGTCCCAATTTGTGTGATTAGCTCAAGCATTTGAGGAAATCTAATTGTTTGATTCCTGTACGCAAACTCGGGCTTTGTGCATGTGAATTGTGGAACGTGTGGTTTTGGAGGACATGTTTTCAGGGCTTGTGTTCATTTTTCTCTATTAAAACAGAGAACGCGAGTAAAATGGAAACACAAAACAATTCATTGGTTTATCAAGGCTTTTACTATTACGCACCCTACTTAGGACTGAAGTGACTCCTAGGAATGTTTGCATTTTGGCCTGCCCCATTGAATGGTTTGGTGTAAAGCAGGACTAGATGCAAGCCAGTTTTTCTTCCAGTTCTGAGGAAGTGTATTGCTGTTGTGAGCTGGAAGAGTGTGGAGGAGTTACGGCACTGACTGGAACACTTGTTCTTTTGCAGTAAACTCTTAAATCCTGATACCAGAAGGGTCAAAAACTGGCCAGCTGTGACATCTGAGTAATTTTTAAAGCAGTTAATCCAGTCGGTGTTTATCAGTCTTGGTACCTCGTGGGGAGACGATGGGGATGCAGCCTAAAATAATTCAAGAGAAAAGGCCAGGTCATTGGCAAAAATAATTTAGTTCACTTGAGTCTTGTTTCACAGATGTACCTTTTCAAGTTACGGTATGAAAACCATAACTTGGTTACCTGGGGGATTCCTCCTGCGTGACTGTTTGGCAGGTGTGTTGACGCTTTGCTGTGGAAACCATCCCTTCCAAAGCTGTGCTCTGGATCTGAGGATGCCCAGGTGATGCCCGAGTGAACTGCCCAGATGTTGTCAGTAGTAGCCACCCTCTACAGATGGCACGGTACTGATATGTGAGAAGGGTTCGTCAGGAAGAGCTTTCTGCCTAGCTGGGGAGGTAGGGGCCAGGCTCTGAGAGCCTCTTACATCCCCGCTGGCAATCGCCTCGGCCATCTCCCGACATCGTGTACTGTTGAACCACCGTGGTCCTGTTGTTGGTTATGCCACGCTCCTACGGCAGCAACATTCATTTAGCTGAGCATGCAGTATCAGACGTGCATTTAGGATGTTTTCATTATCTTCAGAGAAATATGTTTTAGCCTTTTTTTTTTTTTTTTTGTATAAAGTTGGAGGCTTTCCTTGCTTTTAATTGTTCCTCATCTCCCTTCTTCTGATCTGTTCCTATTCTTTTTTCTGTTGAAAATGAAAAGGGTCATTTTTGTGTTAACCGATTTTCTCAAAATCATGCTTTCAAAAGTCCCAATTCACCTGTCCTATGAGGGAAGGTGGGAGGGGGACCATGGGTGTAATAAAGAATCGGTTTCTTCTCCTGACTCAGAACTAGGCTGTGAGCTAGTAGAACCGTACGCAGTCTAGAAAAAAGTTAGCGAGAACATAAGCTGTGTGTGTAGGGTAGGTCCTCCAGTGACAGGTTTTGCCTTGGTGTGACTTTTTGCTTATTTGTGTTTTATTCTTAAAAAGTGCCTTTTTTTTTTTTTTCAGATGAAGCAAAAGGAAAAATGAAACAGCCCTTGGAGGGCAGGAGTTGAAAGTAGTGTGGAGATTGTACTCAATTACAAAAAAATGCTCAAAAAGGTGTTCTTTTCCTGTTGTTTTTGAGATTTGTCTAGGTTGTGGAAGTTACCCATTCCATTAAAAGTAGGAATAAAGAATGCAATTTACGGTTGGAATCGGTTGTGAGACACAGGAAAGGTTTTGATGTTAAAACCATGTTTCTGAAACAGAGTGCTCCCTGCATTGTGTGCCTCCTCGCCTGAAAAAAAAAACCTTTTTAACCCACATACCCAAAATAATGTTGTCTAAGGTGCAGGAAGGTTTTTCTCCTGAGCACAATAGGAATATGTTGAGTCTTTTGAAAACAGTTTCTGTTTTTCAAACACCTTTTCTTTTTCAGCATAGATAATTAACGCCTTCTTCACAGTGCTTGGTGCCCTTGATACATCTGTTACCTTTGACAGATCCTTTCTGTTTGCCACCTCTTCCTAACATGCTTCCAATATTTTCAGCACAAAGTAGCTTAGTATCTTTGATGTTGATTGTATACGGGCTCAATTAAATAAGAAAGCTGCTGACAGAACGGTGTAGAGTTGAAACTTGAAGCTTTGTTTCTCTAAAGATTCTGTCCTTGGTCAGTTACCTTCATTTTTTTGCTGCAAATTGTTTGACTTCTTTTAGGCAAGACTGTTAGGTTGTTTAAGACCTGCAGTTTTAGCTAGGACTGCATTTGTCTTCACTTTTGCAGGTGGTATGTACGGGAATTATATAGAGAGGTAGGAGAAGGGAACAGGGGAGTACTCTGCAGTTGTGGCCTTAAACAGCACATAACCCTCCCCACTAGTGAGGGTGGCTTTAAAACATGCCTTTCTGGAACTTTCCGGAATATTTGAAGGCAAGATGGCACTGCAGCTGTTCAGTGCCACCGCCTAGTTGCTGGTGGCTGGCATCTTGCATCTACGCTAAGCAGTGCGACCTTGTCTGAAAAGGGCTATTAGGGGGTGTTCAGGTGGCCCCTCAGGGTGCTGAGCTGCGGCAGTGGGAACTTCCAGCCCTGTGAGTACAGGGCAGAAACATTTTAGCTCCTTTTGGTGTTTTCCGTAGCAGGGTCCTTCTACAGCCTAATAGGGTGATCGTGCACAAAGGCGGCTGCTGTCAAGATCCTTTGCAGTGGACTTTGGTAGACGAGGTTTTATGATTCCCAGTTTTGGAAGTAGGGGATTAGAATGAAATCATGGTGTTGGATCAAGAGAGTAAGAAATACAGATAGATTAGAAAAGATGCAGACACAATACCTAAATAAAAAGCTTACCAGTGGCAGTAATTGTTACTGCTTCTGTCGCATGGTATAATGACAGTTTTTCAGGTTTTCCCATATATTAAGAATGTATGAGGATGAAAGGTTGGAATTTTTTTTTTATAATATCTACCACTCTTTTCTTAAGGGTGGAAATTAAATAGCGACTGCTCTGAGATTTCAGTCTAAGCACAACAGTCATTTTGATCTCTATATTGTCAAACAAATAAATATCAAAAGCTAATTTTCAGGGCAGTTACTCTGTGTTTCGTGCAGCGATCTGGTGTGGAAGAACTAATTGTACGTTACACATCTTTGCATATACATACGAAAAACAGTATGATGGAAATATACAACAGAATTTGAACTATGAATATGTTTACAGAGGGAAAATGTGGGTATGTGTGTATATATAACTTACCTGTTTCAACTTCTAATGACAAGAGCAGAGGAAGATGTTACTGTCATGAATCTGCTGCCGATCAGCTGTTTGTAGGGTACCTACGGAGGAGTAAGTTACGGCAGAGCTGGGATGGGAGCGAGCTCACAGATAGGTCTCATAGGCTCCCCTGCAGTGAGCGTGCGCTGAGCAGGCACGTACACAGTCTCAGATGTCAATTTATCTGGGATGTGTAATGGTTGTTCCCTGGCACAGACCTAAACACGTTTGTCCCTTTCTGTAATTTTGAAGTTACAGGAATTGCCCCACTGCCCCATAGCACACAACTTTTTTTTTTCTCCCAAGTTGCTTCTAATATGTGTAATTCTGTTGTAAGTATTGTATCTCACAAGGATGATGATTATTGCTTTTAGTTAGCTAATATCTTGAGCCTAATTTTTTTGTTTCTTCGGGATTGGCCTGGTTCCCAGGATTTTGCAAAATACTTGCAATGGGAGACTAAACCAGCAGGTTTGTCAATAGCATGTCCAGGAACGGGTGTTGGGCACAATGTTGAAGATGTGAATAGTTTTGTTGTTGCAAATCAGCTTCCCCCAAAACATTGGCATTTAAGAAAAAGTTTAAAAATGAGGAGGACAGATCTGTTCTGCTGTACGGCTTTTAAGAACATGAGGCATCATTGTGTTTTATCTCGAACGCCGGCTGACCAAGTACGGAGCTGCTTCAGCGAGCTGCGTCCTTGAGCCACTGTGTTGTCTGTACATGCTAATAAGGAGAATGAGGAGAATTAATAAGCAAGTTTGAGCTGCAGCATAGTTTCTTGAAATATCTTTTCAAACCTTTTTAACACAAAGTAGCACACAAAGTTGTTCTGTTATAAAAGAGATCATTTTGTTACTTAATTTATATTTTTGGAGCTAGAAGTCGTGGCTTCAAAAATCAGAACGCTGATCTTTATTATTGCTAGACCTGGTGAGCTAAGGGAGAAATGACTGATACCACACAGAACAAGCAAAATAAATTAAAGGGGAAGTCTAAGAAAAAAGTGGATGCCGGATTTAATGAATAATTGCTCTGAACTGGTCACATCGTATCCAGCTTTTGTACAGGTCAAACTATGAGGAGATGGCATTTACTTAACCGAAAGGCCTTGACTAAGTAGTCTCAATGGACTTTGCATAGAAAGCAAGGAAATCTCAGCTGATCTATCCTTAATTCATGAGATTTATACTGTGCGACTATCATGCCTTTACTTCAGGCAGAGATTCAGGGTCATAACAAAGGTGTGTCTTCGGTGTATTTGCTCAAGGATTGCCCAGGGAACATGCCCAGTCCTCACTTGCTACAGACCTGAAACCTATCCTGACGTACATGCATGATTGCCATTAAAAATAAGCAAAACTGGGGGCAGTTAGCAGAGAAAAAGGGAAGGAGGGGTTGTCGCAAAGACTATTCCTACAGTTCTGCTTGCATTAAAAGCTGTGTATGCCCTCAGTAAGCCCTTGAAGAATTGCCAGAAACTATTGTGGGTTATGCAGGTTTGTCCCTGCTCCAGTGAGAAGAAGGACAAACATCTTTTACAATTGCCGAATCCTAAATTACTTTAAAAAGAAGGCAAAGGGAGGAGGTATTGCAGCTAGTTACGCTGGATTTCGTAAAGATATGAATGACTATAGCCATATTAATCTTGGAGAGAAACTTCCTAAGGACTTTGAAAAATGAAAACTGGATTAACTTCTTGTCACCTTCATTTAAAAAAGACGAGTTCAGAACTGGTGGTGTGTGGGCGGGTGGGCTGATGGGAAAACCTCAAAAGCTGAGACTCTGTGCTAGAGAAGGGTTATGAGGGTATATCTGCGCCAAGCACTACGGCATCCTCCGTGTTTCACGCTATCTAGGCTATTTCCTATAGACAGCTCAGCCAGATTGGTGCGTGGACATAGTAGTTGGAGTTACATTCACATCGCTCGGCGCCTGGACTGGTGAGTCCCATTTATAAGCTGTTGGGACTACAGAGCCTGCCCCCACCTGCCAAGAAGTCTTCCTGTAAGGCAGAGGGCAAACGTGCGTATGAGAGAGATGCAGTTTGGTTGTGAACTGGGCAGTGCGATGCCGTTTCTTACCGCAATTGAGTGAGAAGTGCACCCCGATGGCGAGAAGGTGATCTGACGGTAATTCGGGAGAGAGCACCTGTATTTCCTCATTCTTTTTGGATTTTGTTATCATGGGAAGGAGAGTCCTTTCTGGTCTGACTGATCTTTACAGCACAGGGAAAACAAAAGTACTGCAAAATGCAAGTATTAACATATACATTTGTTTTGTTTTGAGCGTATTTTAAAAGTGCCGGGGGCATGCCTTTTTAGTAAGCAGGCAATTGGCGAAAACCCTCTAGGTATCAGAGAAGCCCTGTGCTATAATTTTCCTAGAATAATAATTTCAAACAAATGACAATAGAAAGCCTATAAAATTTGCAGCCAGCTGGGCAAATTCTCCTGTGTGACCCATGGAAACTGTAAGTGCCCATGCAGAATATTTTGTCTTGATCAGAGCCGCTCCAGTCTACGGCGTTTCTTGCCAGAGTAGCTGTAACCCCCTCACCTGCCAGCTGCAAATAGTGGCTCCATTAGATAAACTCCGAGGAGCTCCGACCCAAGTCTGAGAGCGGCATTAAGTGTGTGTTGTATTGGGAGTTTTTTGCCTGGGTAGTTAAATGTGGATCGATGATCCTATTCGCCACAGTGTTCACAGGATATTGTATGGGAATCGGCACGTATCAGAAATGTTTGTTGGTGCTCATTTTCAGATTCCCCCCAAAAAGGTAGAGGGGGGCGTTCTGTGACCCACGTTTGTTTTGAGTTAGTTATTTTGTCCTTGCATACTTGCTACCTCATACTCTCTCGTTTGGTTAACAGTCTGGGTACTACGCATAGCTGTAATTTCTCCTGTTAACTGTATTCCACTTCCCGTGGCTCTTGCTCGGTTCCAGCTAATGCTATCTCAGACAAAGTCTTGATGAGACAAGAAGGAGCTGGACTGATCTGAGGACCAAATTAATGCCGACTGTGCCTTTGGAGAAGACCAAATTATAATAATTCCTTGTGTCATCTGATCGCTAGGTTGTACGACTCTGTTCCAAAAAGGTATTGTTCAGCGTTGCTCCTCAAGGTTTGATCTATGTTTCAACTCCTTTTCTTTTTGACAGGGAGGTAAAAATAACTAACTCTGCATGATTTACTGTAAGTCTCTTGGTTGCGGTGCAATATTGTTTGTAGAATTTGGGCTGTAGGAGTCCTTTACTGAAAAGCAAAACAAAAATACCGAGTAAGTCTCATTACTTCTGACAAAAAGAGACTCGGGGCTACTCCCCAACTTGTTTTGGGGTACTCGACATGTTACTCATCAAGATCTTCCAGGGTGATGTGAGCAAGTTTATGAATACTTCGGTCTTGTAAAACAAAAAAGTATTAAATGCTACTCTCTATTCTACTATTAAACTGTAGAATACTGCATAAGCATAGTGGTCTTGGCCACAGCTGCCCATTTTGGAGACCACGTAGGTTGTGTAAGGAGGTGGGAAGCTCATCTTGTCACATGTCGGGGAGGATCGGCAGAGTTCCTTGGCACCGTCCCAGTCAGCCCTGGGGGCTGCGCTCAGACCAGTTCCCTGGTGCCTGGAGTGCCCTGACCGGGGCTGGCAGCAGGGACCTCGCTCGGGGTGGGGGGCAGGTTGCCCGGGCAGGACAGGCCTGCTCCAGCTGTGGGACACTCCTGCTTAAACCACTAATAGCATCTAATACCGTTGATCCACACTGTGTGATTAATAGCCACGCTCTCCGGAATACTACCCCATCATTTACCCCTTACCACTTCGAATAGCCTTCTAGCCCAGATTTTCAGGGTACTGTGATGTGGTTTGGGTTTATGAGAAGCGAAAAGGCTGTTTGATTCTTTAGATAAACTGGAAAAAACACCAATGAACGGTGATTAAAAGTTACTTTTATACAGAAACAGAATAGGGGGCAAACAGGCCCCTTCAGCTGTAACACTGTCCTGTGAGGAGTGGGAGGCGGGCTGAAGCGGAGCTGGAGAGGGGCATTCGGCAAAGGTTCAGAGCAGAGCCTAAGGGAAAGCTGCTGTATCTCATCCAGACATATATGCACGTGAAATCAGCAGTGCTTCATTTAAGAACCAAGTCTGCTTTTTTTTAATGATGCAGCAAATTTTTCACTGTAGAAGAAACCCCCCCCCCGCCCAAGATAATGCATTTATGTATGTACAGTCAGACAGACAACTAAAATAGGAAGTGTTTAACAGCCACAAATAAGTACAAAACGAGAAGTTCTTAATTAATATCTGACTATCTTGAAGCAACAATGAATCTCCTGTTCATTTTTTTTGTTTATTGGAATGGAAGTGATATATTTTGAAGATGATGAAGAGAAAGATGGTGCTTGCTTGATATTTAAGGACACAACATTTTCTTCTCTGCTTGGGTAATGTGGGTGCTGATTGAAGTACACTCTCATTCCCACTAGAGGGGGGTCCTCTCAGCCTAGGTTGTAATGCATTTTGGCTTTTTTTTTTTTTGAAACTTAGCATGAGGAAAACCTCACATCCCACATCTTGTTTCGGTACTTTATATTGTGCATCTTACGGTGTCAGCAGTTACTCGTCTCTTAACTGATCTTGACTGCCTGTTATACAAAGAGGTGGAAACCAAAATGAATGGACTAACACACGGGTAAACACAGTAGTAACAAAGAACACAGAGGGTGTTTTATTGCATCATCCTCCAAGTGAGGACAAGTATTTATCACAGAATTGGTGTGATCACTCATAGAAAAACAGAAGTGGCTTTAGCAGACCTGTTCAATAACGTGTTTTTAATTAGGGTTATCATCCACACCAATAGCTGCGCTCCGAACCATTTTATTGTCTCTGTGAGCCTTACGTTTTTCTAAGTGTACAAGGAAATATTTCTATCTGTAAAAGAGGCTAACAGTACATTACATCAGCTTAAACTTGTGCTTTACTCTCTGATGTCACCGTTTGTTCCCCTTCTTGGTTTCTTGGTGAAGAGGAGGAGGGTTGAGTTTTGTAAACGTGCTGGTCATCGTGCCATGTTAATTTATGTGCTTTGAAACTATGGCAGTCGCGAGCATTCTCTTGGCCCTGATCGAGCGGGAGCTTAATTAGCAGCAAGGCATTTGTCGACAGCCCGGCTGTACTCGGCGGCGAAGGTCCCCGCATGGTGCGGCGAAGGTCCCCGCAGATGAGGCGGAGTGCGGAGCCCGAACAAAGGAGGCTCTGCCTGATGGGCACTGGGCCAGCGCGGGAGTTTCGTGCCGTCCCTGGTGCGCTCCTGCAGCTGGGAGAGTTGAGGGGGTGCAGGGCAGGGGGCTGGCGGGGCTGGGCAGGCTCGAGTCGGCAGCCCTGCTGGATTCGCGTTGGGAGTCGGAGGGGGACCCAGTGACAGAGAGAAGGCTCCAGTTTTCCTAATGAATCTCCACAACAGAAACATAGCAGAGGAATAAGCGTTAATGGGTCTGGAGGTAGCATCTAAGGTATGTGACCGGTACAATAACGGATGGAGAAAACCCGAGTGAGTTTTGAACAAAATTGTTTCCAAGTTTTGGGATTTCTCTAGTTATGGTAGCTGGATGTTGTACCAAAACAATAAGCCTAGTGCAAATGAGCATTCCCGGCTTAGATGGGTACCATGTTAACCCTAGCTGGACCGCTTCTGATGTTGGAATGACTTTTTTTCAGAAGCCACTTGAGCGTCTGAGTAGGGCACTGTACTGTGACAGGCAGTCATACTGCTATTTCCAATCCAGTGGCTGATTATTCTCTTTCTGGCCTTGGGCAAGTCACTTAACCCTCTGTTTCTTCATCTGTAAAATATATTATGGATATTTATCAGTCTCACCAGGACTGATTGTTTAATATTTATAAAGTGCCTAAAGGATTAGAAGCTTAATATAAGTAGCTAATACATATCATTTTAGATTGATTTTATTTACTTGGATTTTTTTTTCTACCTCCTATTGAATGAGACGCTATTTTGTAGCCTCTTACTGCCATTCCTAATCAGCTGGACAGGTCACAATTGGGTAACTTCAGGTTCATTTTCTTCTTTTATTCCTAGTTCCTATAAATGCTTTATCTCCTTCCCCCCCTTTTTCCCCTCCCTTTTTTAATTTAGAGATTAAGAGATACCATATGTTGCTAGATCATGACATAAATATATTTAAGTGCTGCCATCATTGTTAGTTTATCAGCCTTTCCATTATAAACCCTCTTGTTCAGGGGTTTATAACTCTGGCATTATAACGTGCTTCAGGCTGAAGCTTGACATTCATTTTTTCCCTCTTGATTTGCTTTAAATCCTTCACTCTTCTGAAGTTAAACTGGAGATTAGATACATTAGTTATAGTTATACTAGTTGTATAAATTATAATGCAGCAGTAGGCATTTTAAATAGGATGTAAATCAGAGAACTAGAGAATTTCCTAGTTGTTAAACTGTGAGCCTGGGAGTAGGAATTCGGGATTCTTTTCCTGAGTGTGTCCCTGGCTTGGCACCTGCCTACTGAGAAACTATTTAACCTCTTTCTGCCTCACTTTTCTGCCTGCATTTTGGGATGATGACGTTTCCTGCTTCACTGGTGTATTGGGAAGCTTAATTAATTAGAATTCATAAAAGCACTGAGTTTCTCAGGTGAAAGGCGCTGAAGTGTGAAGTATTTTTAAGGAGTCTAATGAAAAATCAGTGCACCTGCTTTTCTGCGTCTGTTGCCTATTGCCCCAGATTAGCCCGTGTCAACTCTTGGAGCTGTGCGGTACGTGGCAGCCAGCAAGGAGTCTGATTCGGAGCACCGCTAGGTGACCTAGCAGCTTGCTTTCCTCGAGCTTTCAAACATTCACTGTATCTTTCAGCCGGCTAGTCTCAGCCTTTGCCTGGGGAGTTTGTGTTCCCTGAATTCCACCGTTTTCAAAGAATTCGCCGTGCGCGAGGCGGGACAGGAGCCTGCAAGCAAGACCTCTGCTGCAGTTTCCCATTAGTGCTGTTAAGAGCACTTGGTGCTGGTGCAGGAGTACCCAGCCTGGTTAGAAGATAATGGGAGGGGAAGAGTTCAGATATTTCTAGCCTTTTTTTACAGGGAGTTGTCATGGCAGATGATTCCGGTTGTGCTCGGACAGCTTTTTGGTGTAGCCAAACTCCATATGGAGAACAAGGTTCCAGCCTGTAGTACAGTAAATTCAGGGGCAGTGACAGATCCTCTTTACATCATTTAGGTTGAGAAACCTTGTTTGTGTCATGAGGGATGCTTTCTGAGTTTCTTCTCTTGAAGATTCCTGTTGTCAGCTGTTAGTTCAGCATCTCCTCTCATACGGAGGTTTCCTAGGGTTGACCCAGACGGGCGTCTTCATTCACAGATCTCCTCTTTGCCTGGACTGTGGTGCTGTGCTCAGGAGAGAGAGGTTCTTGGTAGTGGCTAAATTTGAAACGATCTTTCTCCTTATAATTTCAGGTTGAAGTCTTGGCCTCCGAGGATGCTACATTTGGACACAAGGTGTGTAGTTTGGTGCAGTTTTGTTATATAGGTCCCATCAGTTTAAATTGTTGGGTGTGATGTCACAGAAGACGACAGTTCTCAACCTGAGAATTGAAGATCCTGTGACTCACATCCACCAATTCAAAGGCTTTCCCTTACGTGTGGTGATCTGAGGATGACACACAGGCTGTCTTAATCCTGTTAGTTGGTGTAAAACCTGTGAGCAAATTTTACTTGCCCATGTGGAAACACGGAACGTCAGCTTTGTAGTAACTTTTAAGGTTGGACTTGTCCAAATGCTGGGTTTGTTCTTGTTCCATAGATTTGCAGCTCAGAAATTGTAGCTGTTACCTGCTTTGCAGTCTGTTGAGTAAGCCACTTTGTTCATCATCCTTTTTCACAGTGCATCTCAAGTAGAAGGTAGTGCATTGAACAGCTGCATCACCCTGTGTTCAATTGTAGATCAATGGGTGGCACGCAGTACGTGTGTCAGAGAGACCGCTGTAGACCTCCTCTGCTAAATGGATGGGCTGTATCCTAGTTATTGCTCGAGTTTCTTTGGCCGGTGAGCATTATGGTGACGACCACGGTTTTAATTGAGCACTGATAGCAGATGATTCTAAGCAGGGCAGATTGTGTGTAGGCTATATCTAGTTAGCTAGGAAGAGCTTGGATGGGGAGGGGGAGAAGGAGGCTGTAGGAACAGTAGGCTGAATCATGACAATGAAGAGTTTCCTGCTGCTGAAGGCCCACATGCTGTGATACTACTAAAGGTGAGAAAATAGCAGTGATATTACTATGAAGGTAAAAAAAAAATCAAGAAAAGATGAAATAAGTTCTCCAAGTTTATATAAAATACCATAAACAAAATTAACCCACAGAAAAAGAAGCTTTAAAAGCACCTAAATAATCATCATGCCAGAATTTACATTGTGTCCATATTGTACATTTTTATGTTGACATGTGATAAAGTGATTTAAATAAACTACTAAAAACCAGAGCTACTCCAGTATTATTTGAAGTATTTAACATATGGTAGTCTGCAGTATTTTCTGGTTTTTATTTAATACCCAGCATGCGTACAGAATATTCACTGAATATTTAATAAACCTGGAGGGTCAGCTCTTGTGAACTCATCTCCATAATCTTTCAGACTAGGTGGGTAAACAGAAATACTGCTGAAGATTATTGTAGCCAGTTGCTCTCACAACTAAAATACTGTGGAGGAGGCTTCTGGTTTTTTTTTCATGGCTAGACTCACAAGGTGTTTTTCAGTCTTGGAGTCATCTTGATGGGCATCCTCTGAAACTCCTTTTCAAAGCTCTTAAGAGTTTTCTATTGCTCAGCTTCAGTTTTACAAAACCGAACTGGTACTGTCACCAACTCTTCACATCATCCTCCAGAGTCCCAAGCAACTTTTCTGTAATACTCAGCTGCAGAACCAACAGGGTCTTTTTACTCTCTTAAAATAGCAGCTTTACATTACATAGTGAACTATATATGTCTAGGAATGTCACGTAGTTTTTATCAATCAAGCAGAAAGGCAAATGTATCATCCCAAATTCGTTAATCCCAGAATTTCTTAGCTGTCTATTTAGGCATGCTGTGAAAGCACTTTCTTTCCTCCTCTCCCTTAAGAAATGCTTCCTCTACTGTCTGTCTCAATGACAAATAAATGTTAGTGTCTCTGTTATGTTAACAATTCAGTTGGTATGCCCACGGAGAATACATATAAGCACCATTTTTTAAATGAAAAATAATTTTAATTTTATAAATCAGAAAATAATTTTGTATGGCAAATACCAGATATCATAGTTGAGAAAGATGTAAGGTTAGAGTTTGCACAATGTAATGCTCTCTTTGATACCAGTTTCCAGCCTGAATTTCCCTCCAGGTCTACTGGAGGCTGCTGAGGGGGGCTATTTTTACAATTTTGGGTGTAGCATATGCCTCAGCTTGAAACGTGGTAGGACCCCTCTGTACACATAAGCTGCAGAGATATGCTCTAGAGATACACATAATTTGCTGCAGAGAATACTCTTCTTTTGACTGGTATCCATTCCACCTATCCGTAGACACTTACCACTTAGTTTTAGGCTTGTTGACAGGCTGTGTTTCCTGTAGATACTAGAATACTGTTTTTAAAAAAGGAGGTTTCGGGACTGCTGAAAGAGCTTACAATGTTACCTATTAGTCTTAAATTCTCCGTGAATTTAGTCTCATGGTAAGTATGCATACTGGCAGGGGATGGGGCTCTTTCCCAGGAAAACGTGCTGAATGAGACAGCAGAACATGGTGTCAGGTTTGCTGTCCTTACTGCCAGTGAAGCGAAGATCTGGCCGGTGTGGTCTGCCCCTGGAATAGTTGAGTCTTTGATGATGCTCATGATAAGCGCACGTGGAAATCAGCTACAGGATGCTTTTGGTGCAAGATATGCATATTGATTGGGACAAAAGAATTCTTGTTTTAGAAGAGAAAATTAAAACAAAAGCTATTGTTTCACACTGTTAGAATACCCGGGGAAGAGGCACCTTGAAAAGCCGGCCAAATCTTATCTTTACTTTTCACAGAACAAGTGCAAATTGCAGACCATTAGCAATAGCCCTTCAAAATGTTCCCCTCCACCTCACCTTTTTAACAAGAGTCTTCCCAAAACAAAGGTAGAATAAGGCATTTATTGGAGTAAACCCAACATTTTTAATATGAACATTTTTTTTTCATTTCATGTTTATATGAGACCAGTACTCCTTAATGCACCATGAAAACGTAAGCCGTTTTTCAGTTTAAATAACAGTTGATAAGTATAAAGACGCCCAGATTTGACAGCATTGCTGGCCAAACCTTTCCTTCCGTTGAATAGTAGGAAGCAAAACAGTTCAGCTTTCTTTGCAACTGATTTTACAGAAGGGGGAGGCTGTTAGGGTGCTGTAACAGCTTTTTTGAGGATGGTACACGTGGTATTCAGTTTAATTTGCACATGCGTGTGTGTGTGTGTTTCTATGTGTGTTTGTTTCTTAAAGAAAAGGAAAAACCAAAGCATCCAGCTTTTGACTGATCCTTCTGTTTCAGTATTTGGAAGGGTTGTGATATATGCATGGTTCAGTATGGAGAGGAGATGTAGGGGAAATGGCCACCTAGCAAATCAGGAACAGCTGACAGGTGATCTGCGGCTGACTTAACATTTATGCCTGGTTCATTCACATTCTCCTGAGGATAAACATACAGTAAGTTCCTTCAAAACTGTAGTTGCCAAGAAACTGATGTGGAATAAGGGTGGATAGATGGAGTGGTACCTGCCAGAGTCTGCAGTCAACACACAAGAATATATTTCAAAGTTGGAAACTCCTTCAGTCCCATTAATCTTATTAAAGCCTAATGGCGACATGTAAAATACTAACGGTACCAATTTATTTTGTGTTTATCTTACCTGAAATAGGAAGATACATTTTAGCAGATGGGACCAGTGTTCCCAGATGGTAGCGAAAATTAGGAGGGATACAAAGATGTGAAACAGAAAGAAAAAAAGGATAAAGTGCACAGAGCAGAAATAAAAGGTAAAAAGTTTATTAACCGCACCAAGGCAATGAACAAATAAAAATAACAGTGTCTGACTTTTTAAAATCCTCCTAAGGGATTTAGATGCTCAATTTCCATTAGAACATTTTAATCCCTGAGGTAGAATTGAAAATCTTAGTCTGAAAGGTTGGTTATTATATACAGATTTAACCCACATTTTATTGTGGTAGGAGCCACATATCGGCATCAGCTGGAATTACGGTGTCGAATGCGGTAGCACATACTCTATCCAGACAGGCTACCTAAATGGTGCCTGGCCCTATCTAGAGAATGAGATGCTTGACTTTTTAAATACTTGTGCTCAGTTTACTCCCCTCTCCTTTCCCTCCCTTTCGCTAAGGCTTTTACTGTCAGCA
Source organism: Egretta garzetta (assembly GCF_000687185.1). Lineage (NCBI taxonomy): Eukaryota > Metazoa > Chordata > Aves > Pelecaniformes > Ardeidae > Egretta > Egretta garzetta. The sequence continues at coordinate 2,511,393 of NW_009260493.1, forward strand.
TCTACCTGACCCAAATAGCACAGGGTAGAGGAGGCTTCTTCGTTCAGCTGAGCGGAGTGAGATCACCTCGTCCACGTGTCCCGACCTGTCTGCGGACGTGTAAGGTGCCATAAGCTCTGTTTGCAGAGACGGCCGCAGAGCCTGCCTACCGCAGCTAATGCCGAGGTGCAGTGATCCCAGCTTTGTGCAGCATTAATATAAGTAAGTTTGTTAATGGCAGTCCAGCAGCTACATGTCAGAAGGCTCACAACTTCGTGCAACAGGAAAAGAGACACTTATGTTCCCACAGTGGGGGAGCTCCACCAAGAACAGGACTCTCTTATTTGGTAGTGAGCTTTAATCCTTCCATTGTGTGTCGTTTTAAGCTGTGTTGTGATGTAATTGGCTTAATCATTACTATTATGTTGCTTTGCACAAGTTAAGATTGTAATTTGACATACGGAAAGAAATGGCAACTGGATTAGTGATTTGCAGGTGTCATTTAAAAATAGGGGGCAGGCACGAAAGCCTTTCATATTTTGCAAGCAGCGTGTTTGCTAATGTTCAGAGGCAGAATTAACTACGCAAATGCATCTCACGCCGTCTTGAAGTAGGAGCAAGCTTCACCTGTTCATTTCTGGGACCGTGCTGCTGGGGTTGAGGAAAGAGAATCTCATTCCCGATGGATGTGTTCGCTGTAGGAGCGATTCTCCGTTTCCTTTGCAGAAGACAAATACAGGAGAAAAGCTTTCCCTTCGATCGAGAAATCAGCGTAATGGAGACACAGCTCTGTTAAAGAAATGCAGCAAGGGTGGCATTTCTGATGTGGCTGTGTCTGCGCAGTGGAGCTTTCAGCATTGTTCGCGGAACGAGCCATATTTTTGTTTTGTGATACAGCATGAAGTGATGACCTTGTCTCCGGAATTTAGTAACTCTGGAAGTTGTTGAGAGAGTCTGTTCCTAAGTCTTTTTAAGTATGCACTGCTGAGATGCATTTTTTAATGCTTTTTCTCTGATACAGGAGACATGGGTTTTAACAATCAAATGTGCTTAGGACGGAAATATCTTTTTTTCCTCCCAAATGTGCTACTTCTACTTGAGTTTATTATGATTTTTTTCTTCTTCACCTCGCAAACGCTGCTGTATGGCAACACTCAGCACGTCACGGTGCATCTTCTGTAGCCCACTTATTTTCACGGTCTCAGGTACCAGAAGTTCAAATCCCGAGGGGAAATTCAGCTACACAGTGTAGCTACATGTCAGCTTCCCGGTTTGAAGCACAGGGCGCCAAAGAGAATGCATTTGGTGGCTGACTCTGAGTTATGACTGAGCAGATCTAGAGGGAAACTGTTGTTCCAGCAGTATCCGTAATGCAGAAGCCTTGAGCTGCGAGATGGAGTAGAGATGCCATTTGAGAAAATTGAGAAAACGTCTTCTCAAGAGATATTTTCTTAATTTTTTTAAAATTTGTATTATCTTGATTGCAACAAAATAGTACTAGCTTCTTGGAAAGAAGGAGAAAAGAAGCCATTGAAGGAGAAGAAAAAGTAGGCATTAAAAATTGTTTTCTTTTAATGCACGCCTTGTTTAAGACCGCTTTCTATTGTTGAAGGTTCTAAGCAGCCTCTGCTTCTGCCATCTGGTGGTTGCTAATAAAAGTTGCAGCTTCAAAGCCAAATTAAATTGTTTTAAAGCCAATTAATCCTTTTCAGAAGAGGGTGTTTTCAAGTGTCTGAATTATCTCTGTCTTGATATGTTGACACTTGGAGTGTCTATGTGTGTGCTTAGTATATGGGAAAATACAGAGAAGTGACTCCTCATTTACATCTGTCGGTGCACTGTTGACTTAGGTAGGAATCTGAGGGTTGTAAATAAGTTTTTGGATTTGTTTCAGCTTAGAAAAAAAAACAGATTTTCATATTAGCCTCCAGTAACTTCTGTTTCGCTCCTGAGAACGGAGTTAGGATTACACATTTCCCCAGCTCTGTTGTTGTTTTCTTCGTGGAGTTGTTTCACCTCAGGTGTTCAGATGACTAAAAGGATTTTCCAGCCTTCTTTCTTTGAGTCATTTTTAAAGCTGTGTTTTAGGATTGCTGAAGTCTTCTGAGTGCCCTCTATGCTGGGTGTTTTCTAAGAGTAGAGATTGGCATTCTAGCAGGGAACAAGGTGCTCTTTTAATATTCTTGGGGACCCCTTACAGATGTGTCAGAGTGTTTTGTAGTAGTTATGACTAAGTAAGTAGCAGCAACTTGAAGATGTTTCTGCCTGGACCTATGCGTACCACTGATACGTTATTCGGGATGATCCAAGAACATGCAAAACCCAGCAATTGCAATCATGTTTTAGAAATTTCATCTACATAATCAATAGTTCTTACTGGTAATAAGAACTTAAATGGTAAGTTTAGTCTCAATAAATATGTCCATGGTTTTGGGTTTTTTCCCCAATTAGTTTTATAGAAATTAAGAGGCACACCAAGAGATTTAGAGCCATAAGTTCCTCTCCATCCATTGTACAGTCCCAACTGTGGTCCAACTTTGTCCTGAGTGCTGCGGGCTGTAGAAGAGCGTATCTAACCACCTTGAGTACGGAGGTTGAAATCAGAACAAGAGTGCTGTACCCCATCAAAATCCATTCCAAACAGCACCCGCTTGTTGTGGTGCCCCACTCCTCACACCTTGTTCCCGCTTCCTACACAGAGAGGATTTTGAAGGTCTGTGGGAAGATGGAAAAAAGCGAGGGCTTCTTAGAGGTCCTAATGCCTCCTTGTGCAGTGGAGGTTGATCTAGACAATTCCAAAACAATGTTGCATAAAGAAGAAAAAAAGATGAAATGATACACATAATAGGAAAAAAAAAAAGTCACATGTTAGCTGAGAACCCCCAGATGTGAGAGTGTCGAGACACGCTGGATAAATGGCATAGTAACAGTTGGGTCTTTCCTCCTCATGCTCTCTAGCCCACGTTCCTGGACTGTAGTCTCAGGAAGGACAATAAAAGGCTTTAGGATGGAACCATCTCCTGTGGCAGTGTCCCTGTGCGGGTACAGCATCTCAGGCTTTCTTGGATATTCCCTTGTTTTTTCTCTTGCCAGTGACCCCAACTAGCGATAAATAAATGTTTAATGCTCCTTTTCAGCGTGAAGCATCCCACAATGCTTGCAGAATAAATACCGATGGCCTCTGGGTTAGACTTAGGCGGTCTGCATGGATACGTGGTAACATCTGTTTTTGCAGAGCTCCTGAGCGCTCCGTGGCGGGCTGGTGTGGGCACAGCTGGTGAGCATCATGCCCGCCTCAGCACCCTTGAACGTTGCTGCCGTCGTGCGGTTTGCCCAGCGCCCTGCAATCCATTGGGATTAGCGCTAAAAACGTGCAAACTGCTGGCCTTCTTCCTACATCGTCTCTGCTTTATGGGCATAGGTAAACACGATGAACAGCCTTCGCCTCCGATACTGCACAGTGTATGTTACCAAGGTGTGGATACGGCTCTCATGGTGGGAACATGCATCACCCTGAGGTTTTTGACTGAACTCACCATTTCACACCAGTCACTATGACGCAGCGAAAGAAGTTAGCACGGGGGGGGCAAAAAAAAAAAAGATTTATTTTCTCAGTCTTCCTTGTGTTACTCTACATTTTTAACTGGTGGGCGTGCTTTGGTGGCCGGAGCCCGGTGTGCCTGAGCCGGCTGCTCGCGTCTGGGCAGGCGTGGTGCTGCTCAGGGTCCTCCTGGGCTCAGCTCCCGCCTGTTAGCGTGCACCCGGCCCCTTTGATTTATGCTGTTGGTTTGAACTTTGAGGGAGTATCAGATTTACCGAGAAGTCATCTAACAATGCTTGTAAATACCTGCACATTTTAAATAAACGTTGAGGCAGGTGGTCTCTTCGTTTGGGGGTGGGAAGGGGGCAGGACAGAGTATTTGCAAATAGCTAGCTGTTCCTTCTTGATCAGGAGAGCAGGTTAGGCCAGATTTCTTTTTCTTCTGTAAATTCTACCTGATTGCACAACTGGTGGGACCAGAACTGCTCCCTCCAGCAACCAACCCCACCTTGCTACAGGAAGCGTGCTCCGATTCATATTGCGACTTAAAAAACAACAACAAAGAAACCACAAATATTTTTATTTTTTTTTAAACTGCTGTTCATTTGTTTGCTTCTTTTGTATAGCATTCTTTTTTAACAGTGTGAAGTACATGTATAGAAAAAGACTCGGGTTTCTGCTGCTTCCTTTGATTGCATAGTCGGCTTGTTAAAACTAATGCTAGGTTTGAAGAATAGGAATTGCAAAGAGGAACGTGAGAAAGTTGTTGGGTAGACAGATGTGATTTAGGTTTTAATTTCCCCTTTTTTTCTCCCGAGACAAGGTCAGGTGTGTATCATGCTTTGGAGCTGTGCTTTGCTGGAAAAGGGGCTGTTGACACGTCGCAGATTTCAAAGAAGAAAAAACAATGACAATAATGCAGAGTCTTGGGCTTTTTACTGAACATACACTTCTTTGACAAAAAACATCGTTTTGTAACTTTGAAGCTTCAATTATTCCATTGTTTGCTTTTTAAGAATTTCTTCTTGTGAGACAGGGTTTTCTAGTGAATTGGGATTTTGATGGGTAATTTTATTGGATTAGACTGACACTGGGAAATCTTGTTTTTCAAGGTCAATTCTTTGATTTTCTTGGTGAGCAGTTAATTACACAGGGTCTTAATATTTTCTTTTAAAGCAAGATCAAGATTACAGATGGTTTTGGCATGATTTTCCTACTGTTGCAGTGCTTTACGTTGTTTAATATTATACGCATGTAAACTATTGTGATATATTTCTAGTGTAACAATCATTCTATGTGTTTCATGATTTTAGTACTGAATCCTTGCTACTGCCTGAAATAGAAAGCAGACGGATTTACAGTCTCTTTAGTAAAACTTGCCTTAACGTTTTAATCTGAAGCAAAATAAGCATCGTTCTTACTGTTCAATTTAATTTCTTTCCACCAGCTGATTTCCCCCCCGCCCCTTATCAAGATGTATTTGAGTCTCCCCGAGCCTCCTGTGAAACCTCCTCACAGTGTTATTCCTTCTGTCAGACCCGATGTACCGATTACCTTGTAAATGTAATCTATATCTAGAGTGGTTTTACAACTTCAGTCCTTTTGCAAGGGCTGTACTCTGGTGGAGGGATGTACACTTTAAAAACACGTGTGGGAAGAACAGTTAGAATACCTACTAATTTAAAAATTAATGAATGTATTTTGAGAACGTGTTAACTGCTGTTTATGAAAGAAAGCAATGAAGTGAATCATGTGGAACTGGCTTTTGTTGCATCTGAGTAACTAAATATCGTTATAGCACGTATGATTGCGTGCAAAAGCCTTACAGTAATGTAGGTATGGCTGTTTATATGCTTATTAACTCGTAGTTTTTTAGCTGAGGTGTGTGCAGAATGCTGCCAAGGTCGCAGTTGTTAAGCTGCCCCAAATAGGACTGAGGAAGGAATTATGTTAGCTAAAGCTTTTTTTTTTTTTTTTAAGTAAACTTTTTTTACTGGCAGTGTTGTGGAAAAGGATCTTGAAGGAGAAATTCTGGGGATGCTGGGCTTGGAAGTGGTATGAAATCAAGGATATTAATGAGGACTAGAACTGGTGGTTTTGGTGGCACGAATGTTGAAGGTGGTCGCAATACTCATAGGATCCTGTGTGTTGCCTGGCTTAGTTATAGGGAGGTTTGAAAGTGAGAAGAAGTTAAAACTTGGTAACAGTGAGCAAGGGAAAGCTAATGGAGCACATTAAAAATGCAAGCTGACCTAGATATACTGTTGAATGGTGCCATGTGGTGTGCAGCTCTATATGGCAGGCTGCAGCGGCTTGTCGAGTAGAATAAAGCTAAAAATGCTGAGAATACCGCACTGTTTACAAGTCCAAAGAAAAGACAGAAGAATTAGACCATCCTGTTCTATTTTATAGGTGATGTTAAGGAAAACAACACTATTAGAACTTTTCCACTATGAAAGCAGCTATTGATTTCTGGTAAATGTATACAATGTTTGTTTAAAAAAAAACCCTACAGAAATTACTTCTGGGGAATGATCAGTGTGCGTGCCCCATCGTCGCAAGCGTGTGTCCACTTTCTGCTCTCTTCTGTCTAAGATACATGTGCACAGAACCCTGGAAGATGGAAGAAGAATTAGTATTATGTTAAGAGTTAGTTGATCAGAGCCAAATTCTTTCTTTCTGGAATATGATGATATTGAGTATGGGAAAGGGTAGCAGGATCCGGCCATTAATTTTACGGTACTTTTAATTCCAGATTAACTTTGAAGAACTATTTTAAGAGGTGTCAAAGTATCAGCAAATGTTAATATGATATTATTTTTCAGGTGATGAATATTAAAATAGCTTTTAGCTGCTGTTTGAAACTTGATGGAAAGTCATTCATTTCGGTATTGAGACAGTTTCAATTTGGAGTGATTATCTTAGCTTATTTATAAATACCAAAAAAAGCTTACAGAGGAAATGTTGACTCCCCCCTCCGCCCCCCCGTCCTTGCATCTGCCTTAGCCTCTGCTTGACCTGTATAAATGCAGGCGTATATGATTGGGATATTATATAGTTTTATAGGGCTAGGAGGTTTAAATTTGCTATTTTTTTTCTAGGGCTGTAAGTTATAATGTGTTTCCAGTTGGTACAATAATAATAAAAAAGGCTTGCATGTACCTGTGATGCATTTGATTCCTCCCTGCAGTGACTCATTGTGGATCTCACTTACAGCTAAGTGCTTGTTCCTTGTGATCAGAGGAAAATGCTACACACCTTCTGCTTCGTGCCTATTAAATTCAAGTTTCTATTGTAGGCAGCATTACACAGCTATCTTTGAGAATTAAAGGGGAAAAAAATACAAAGAACAGTAACTGAAGTGAAAATTTAAAAAGCCACTTTGTTCCCCCTCAGCCCCGATGTCGATTCTCAGTGCATTTCTGTTTTCATGCTTGCCTCTTCCAAATTTACAATTTTTTCTTTTTTTTTCCTGTTCAGAGCACCCGCCTTTGGTACCCTGTTGAAATTACTGACCATAATGGCAATTGCTCTTTTCTCTCTTCTGGAACCTAAATGATGGATACCAACCTTTTCTAATCTTATTATGTTAAACAGCGTATACTTCCTTTATCCGGACCACAGTTTTGAGTTGAAGAAGGCATTGTTTTCTCCAATTTTGTTATCATTTCCCACCCCTCATCTTTTTCATTCCCTGAGGGAATGGTCTGGAGAACAAAGTGTCCATGTTCCTGGGAACAGAAATAGATTGTTCCATTCATAATTTAGTGATCTATTTCTGTTTGGCAAAGTTAAGCACATGCTTAACTTCAGGTCTGTGATTAAATCTCCCTGACTCCAGTACGACTTAAACGCTTTGCAAAACCGTGGCTTTTATTCCCATCTCACCATCACACCATTCCTTCTGTCTCATTGCTCTTTTCCGCCCCCCCCCCCCCCCCTTGCCGTGCTGCAAGTTGACTGTGCTTAGTGTCAGCAGTTTATGTTCTGCATGTTTAATGAAGGCCATGGCTCGGCTCAGCATAGCCCTTCCCCTTACGCTAACAGAATTTTGATAAATGAGATTTCCTTTTGTGGAGAGCCGAGAAGGGGCTTTGACGGGAAAAGGCAGGGCATGAAATCAGCAGGTGTCAGGGTGTGCAAATTATAGGCATTTTAAACCAAAAACAAAATAAAGAACTTGTTATGACTAACAGTCTTCAAAATGTTTATCTTCCTATGAAGCACAAAAAAGGATTTAACAATATACCGGCAAAACAAAGGTAAATTCGGTAAGCAGTAATCTGAATCAGTATATTTCTACCTTCCTTTTTGCTCCGTGTTCCCTGTACTTACCACCTCAGTCATCAAAGTATGCTCTATAAGCAATTGGATTACAATAATCATTGCTGAATTTAGCACATGGATATACATTTCAGTTGCAGTTTGTATCCTGTGTTGATCTAAACCATTAGAAATTGTCCTATTTTATGCCCACTCAAGTTATTGACTGCAATAGAATAACAGAGGGAAGTAGTTGCACAGATTAAAAGAAACTGCCAGCAGATACTGCAAGAAACCTTTTCAGCCAAGGTGCATTTCTATGGTCCTTCCTCCGTTTTCAGTTCTATTTTCATTTTTCTGATGCTGCTCCCTACATCCCCCCCACCCCCACTCCCACCCCCCCGCTCTTTCAGTCTTTTCTCCTTCGTGCAGATTTAGCTTGTTCAGTGACCGATCTCCTATTGAGAATACATTGCTGTGTAATTTAAAAAAAATCTTTTGTGTGCTCGCATGTGCCAGTGAGGTATTGGATTGTTGAAATAACATCAAACTCTGTGGTGGAGATTATAATCTGACACGAATGATTGAAGGCCAGAAATGGATCCTGCAGACCTAAAACTGGAGCTATTTTATTACCTTATGTAACGTTTCATAAAAGTTTCTGCAGCTGTAGTGGATTAGAGATGAATTGTTTTTATTGGAGAGATGAAGAGAAAGGACAGTTGGTATGGTTATAATAATTAATGAATAACACAGTTAATTACTGTGCTCGCTCTCCAGTATGTTCAGAGATTAATTTAAATCAATTTGTGCTCGCTTCTATTAAAATACTCAAAACTGTATTTTTATACACGGACTGACAAATATATAATGTATATACACAGAGCTGTGTATTTAAATATATATGTATAGTTTCATTTTTTTATAGACCTATATTTAGTTACTTAGGGTTTTTTCTCTCTTTCGGCAGGATTTTTGCATGGCTTGAAAACGGGGTAATTGCAGATCTTGTAATTTTTTCATAAATTGGTTCGTACCATACCTGTGCACTAAATCATATGTATGATGCATACAGAGAGTTTCTTGGGATTTTCAGCCCACCTCCAACGCCCTCCTTCCCTCCCGTCAGCCAGGTGCCAGCAGGGCCCCTCTGTGCACATGATCACCCACTGGCATGTTTCAGTGTACGAATTTTCTCTTACAGAGAGTATATTTTTCTCTTAATTATTAAGATATACCCTTTATTCTAATTCCATCTCATCCTAAATTTGTATTTTAAAAAAAAATAAATCTAACCGTTGTCTCTTTTCTTACTGCAGCTGCACAGGCGTGGCTTCCAACAGTAGCTGTAGACCTTGGGCTATATTGTACCTTCTCTATGTTTTACAGTGTAACTTGTAACACATGCTTTTAAAAAACTGAATTCCGGTCTCATAGCCCCCCTCGATCGCAAAGAATATTTACAGACTTGTCTGGGAGGTGCTGGTGACTGGGTGGCAGGCAGGCAGAATTCAAGATTCCCGTACACTGCAGCCAGAAAAGGCTCTTCCACAACACCTGATCAGGCCTTTTGGGCTGTTGGGCAACTGTAATGGCAGATGCAATCAGTGCCCCTTCTCAGGTTTATTGTGCTCAGAGCAGAAGTGTTTGGGAAGGGCAGCAGAGGAGCTCGGAGTGGCCATGGTGCTCCTTTCTGAGGGAAACCAGTACCGACCTTAGGTGCTCCAGCACCTTCTGGACCTTGGTGCATTTCATTTTTGTGCCAGAATGGCAGTCACAATTTCAAAGTGGAAATAGAGGAATAAAAAAGTAGTGTGAACCACATTATCATTAGGCATATGTGTACACCAATGCACATTACAGCACAGGTCCAGTTGCTGTTCGCATTGTGCAAAACTATCTGATTGTAAATGACTTGTTGCACGCGTCTTCCATTAGCTTTGCCGGGGAGTCAGCCTTATTTGACGTAGCTAGTGGGCTCTTAGGCTTCATTTCAGACACCTTTTTCTCACGGCAAGTGAGAGTTGGACTGAAAGTCGGAGTCTCTGAGTTCGATGGGTCTGTGCAGAGAAGCAAGTTTGTGCTCCATGGCGAGCAAGCAGGGCAGTGCGGAGCAGCCGCCTGCTCGTGCATCGGGAGCAGATCTCTCTGCCAGGGCCCGTTACCATCGGAACTGATGGCAAAATAATTTTTCTACACCACAGGTTTGATTTCAATGGGATCAAGCTAAGACTTTAATGTGCACTAAAATATAGCCATCCTAGGAAGGGATGTGCGCCCTCGTTTGTGTGGACGGTGCTCATAACATTTTGGGGTTACTGGAGAGCAGCTGTGCATGGGTAGTGTGCTAAGATCGTATTTCCATCAGATTTGAAGTAAATGGTTTTAGTTAAACAAAGAAAACCTGTGTTAAGAGGGGAAAAAGAGAACTATGTCCTTTCTGCGTTTGAGAGTTAGACCCTGTTTATTTTGCCTAAACCCTAGTGAGTGAGGCCAGCGAAGGTTTCCTTTCACTCACTGCCATTACTTCCTTCAAACTACCAGGCAGAATGAAATCTTCAGTCCAGAAGATAAATGTTTCAGAAGTATGTAATACATTATTTTTGCAGAAATTCCTAAAATTTTAGTTTACCTTGTGCTATAATTACAGGTAATTATGAAGAAGAGTTTATATGGCGTCACCTGGTTCCTTCCTCCCCCACCCCTCGCCTGCAACTATCGCCACAGTTTCTCACTAAGATTTGGAGATTAGTTTATGATATTTTACTCTGATGTAAAGTAATTATACTCTAAACTATGACAGGCATTGTAATTTGGAGATTGCATTCCATACATACCCTTCCATCATGTTCTGGCAAAGGCCATCTTCTGCTAAATCTGATAAAATATAAGTTTCAAATCCCAAATGTGCACACGCATAAAAAAAAACCATACCGAGGATGCCTGTCGCTTCATGATGTTGGCCAGGATATCGGGTGGTTTACCTTTACACCACTGGAATGCAAGTTATTATGGGATAAACTGCAGCATTAACCTTGCCCCTGGAGGAGTGCTGGCTTCTCCGAGCATGCTCTGTGGGCTGGGTGCCACAGCTCTGTCGAGGCCAGGGTGCCACACTGGGCAGCGTGCTCCTGCTTAACCTTAAATATGTCAACAGCCCTCAATTAGAGAGCTTTTTCAAATGTGGAGTTATGTAGAGCCTGAGGTCCCCCCAGAACTGGGGGCTGCAGTGTGCAAAATCTGAAATGAACTTTTGGTGAGGCCCAGATGATTGCTGTGATTCAGTAGAGAAGGGCTAGCCTTCTGCTTTTTCTACTGGAACATCTTTAAGGTAAAAAAAAAGCCTATGAGGTCTGGACAGATTTCCAGATCTTTCTCCTGGTTCAGATAGTCTCTTCTTATTTTAGTCTTGCGCTTCCAATTTTGCTCTGCAAAGTTATTTGAGTTCAGCATGTTCTAATTTAGAAGTGAAAGATGGTTTTTGCCACACTCAAATACATGCGATCATCCTAGCACAGTCTCCTTGCATACTTCAGCAGGCTTGGACTGTCTCACTCCAGGGCTTGCTTCCCTCAAGGCTCATCTCTCCTCCGTGTTTTGATAAGGAGATGAAAGGTGCAGAGAAGGGCTGGCATTGAATGGAAGTTCATCGTCATGATCTTTGATTTATCCCCTTATCTAGATGTAGAATATCTTACGCCTAAATATTTTAGTAACTTAGAGGAAAGAACTGTGAAGTAATACGTTTTTCTAAATTTAATTTTCCAAATGCCAACAAGCTCAGTACATTCTGGGACATGTAACCTCAAAGTGCGGGGAGTTTGAGTGAGCCACTCGACTATCTAATTTGACCAAACACCGGTGCATATGTACACTTGTGTATGACGCTTGGTCTTGAAGAGGGTGGATTTGCTTTGCTGGAAAGATGTTCAGAAATGAATACGACCGTTTTGGCCTGTAGGCTAATCATTTTAAGAGAAAGTTGCCTTGTTTCTATAATTGGTTTTGTCATTTTATTATTTAAAAAAAAGAAACCAAAAGCAAGCGGCACCCCCAGATAACAGGAACTGTGGTTTGGATGCATGTTATCTGTTAGTATTTCAGAGTTACGGTTCCCCTCTGTACACTAAAGTTTGTGCTAGGAAATGTATGTGGAAAAGCTGTGTATGTCATAAGCTGGTTTTAATAATTCCATTTAGAGAGAACACTCTCTGTGACCATTCTCTGAATTTGGTTACTTTATTGATTTGTCTCATTTCTTTAGCATCATTTATAGAAGAAAACAATGGAAATTTTGCTAACCTGTCTTCAAGATGATGTAAGTTATTTGATAATGTGGATTTTTAAAGTCCTAGATAACCAGAGATTGCATTATTTCCTTGATATCCTATGTATACTAAGAAATGAAATAACCACATGTGCCTGCTTTCATTCTTGCACGTATGGAAAGGGAATGAGAATAGCTATACATAGAACTGATCGCTTTCCATGTATTTAGGGTAATTCTTGTGATAAAGAGAGCTCTAATCCATTTTTGAGACCATGTATGTTTTTCTTACAATCTTCCAAGCAGTAACTAAATGCGGAGTATTATATTCTCTAATAAGATCTCAAAACAACTATATTTTCTCTTGGATGGAAAATGTTGTTACTTTAGAGATACTTGTTATCCCCATGTCGTAGGTGTGGTTGTGCTGAAAGATCCATGGAAAAAATGAGCCGTTGTTCCCGCTAATGGTATAATCCAGCTAGCACGGGAAGTGTTTTAAATTAAAAAAGGTTCCCGTTGTTTCTAACCTTCCTCGGAGATTTGAGGATTTTGGGGCTGGAACATAGTGCATATTTTCCCTGTTCTGCCCCTGCCCCCCAAAAAAGAAGGAAGAGGAACATTTGTTTAATTCCCATTTGGAGAACAACATTCTAGGGAAGGCATTTATCCTCCCAGCTTTGTCTCAGTGCTTCTGTTTCTCTCTGGAAAAGTAGTGACTGAGTGTTGCTACATCGTTACATCTACGCAATCTATCAAAGCTTATGGGATTTTTAGTTGGGTTACAGAAGGCTCATCAGTCGTCAAGTCAATTGAACATAGGTCATAATTATTACACTATTAGAGCGTTCTTGAAAAAGATAAATAAGTGTTAGGGCTGTAAGATCTGTTGGAATAAAAGAAAAGTATTTTAATAAAAATGTCAGTATTTTAACATTCCTCAAGTTCTACAAAACAAATGCGAACCTGACTTTCAAATAAATTGCAGTACTACAATGACGATAAAAGTTCAGCGGTAAAGGGATACTGCTGCCTAACTTGTTAAACATAAACCAGGGCAGCTGCAAGGGAAGGGACTGTATTTCCGACTGGTTGTCTAGGACTGTCCTTAGTGAGGACATGGAGAGTTTGCATCCAGGAGAGAAATGCTGTGTGACCAAACTGCAAATCCACACCCTTTCAGTAGTCTTTTAAGTTCTAGTTTGAGTAGTAGGTCATGGTTCCCCACTAACCGCTTACTCCAGAGAACACACCTTCCCATCAGTTCTTAGGTTTATTTGCGTGCCTTTTCTGCAGACCATTCTTTTGCAGTCAGACATCGTGGTAATGTCCACTATCAGCAGAGTAGTGTTCAGAGAACCAAAGACTAATTTACCAAAGTGCCCGTCATTGCTGTAGAGCTGAGGTTGGCGATACAATCATGCTCCCCACTCCCCCCTGCATACCCCCCCGTGCTTTTTTCTCTGACTACGATGTTGTATAGTTTATGTCTCTGTTTTCATAAGTTTGGCAGACGGGCATTGTCCAAGAGTATGAGAATATGTCTCAATGTGCGAGGCAGCTGCAGCATGTCACATTTGCGCTTTCTAAACCTCAACACAGAAATTCCCTTGCTAGATAGAAATTTGCATGCAGATTGAAGGCATTAAAATACTGCGTCTCTAGGAAATCTTGGTGGAACTCGATCCATTTGTTGCTTACAGACTTGTGGTCGGGGATGAAAGGAAATGTTGTTTCCAAAATTCAGTTGTTCCAAACAGTGTAGATTTGGAAATTTCTTTGTAAGCTGTTTTTCGTTCCGGATGTTGGTGGAGGGGTTTGTATAGCATGTTCTCCTTCTGTCTGAAGTTCTGGGACCTTGTCTTAACAGCTTCTGTTTGCAGAGCCTTTCATATTCCCTATGGAAATTTCTTATTTGCACATGATTTTGGATGTTGTTATTAGATGAATTATCCTTTTCTTAAAAATATGAACTACAATATGTGTCTGGATGTGCCGTCAAGTAGGTAATGTGCAAAGCTTAGGCTGAGGTTTTGATAATACTGTGTGATGAGATTGCTTTTTATTTGCTTCCTTGGATCAGCCGAGATAGGTCATGGTATAACATAACATTGTAGAATTTGAGTTGTGTGATTTTCAGGATCATCTCTGCATTCTTGACATGAGGTCCTTTGACAGATGTTGCTGCAGAAGATGTTAACTACCCCTAGCTACTTACCAGCAGCTACCAACCTTACAACAGGTGGAGGTATGCTGCAGTGGTCCAGGCAATCGCAGGTCATAGTTTAAAACATGGATTCAGCTTGAGCATCTGGGTGCAAGTTTAGATTCTCTTACCATGATTTTTCTGTAAAAGCAGCAAAGTTGTGAGGTAGACAGGTAAAACAGCCCTAACTTGCCCCAGCCAGGTCTGTTGGAAATGGGCTGTAAAAACCCTTGGTCCCTGTAGGTGAAGCAAATGAACAAGGCTGCTTGTACCTCAGAATACCTCACCGGTTCCTGGGAAGGCTTTCTGCCACAGGCTGTCAAACCCTTCTCTTTTTGGCTTTTCCAGATTTATCCATTGAGAAATTAGGGGAGACTTGCATACTTCTACAAAACTGGATTTGGTCTTAGCCTGCTTCTTCACAGCAAAGTTGTTAGTTTCATCAAGCTGGATGTTGGTGAAGGACAGAAAGATAAAAAAGAAAACTGAAGAAGAGCGAGCAGATGCATTTCTTAGCGCAGGGCGATGCAAAGGGCAGTTGGCAAGGCTTGCTCAATGACGCTGTGCTTCCCTTACATTGCAGAAATGAAGAAACCTCAAAAGCTATTGAACACTTTTTATGAGCAGTAAATACACTGCAGAAAGAAAAGGAAGGTCTGTAGGGCTTTATAGAGGTTCCTGTAACAGCATCTAACTTAGTGGTTTTTTCAACATAACCTGTTACGACCTCGCTGACCGGCCTTCATTCAGTTTGCTGGGATTTATACAGAACAGGAGGAGTGAAATCAGCAATCACAGGAGAGAAATTAAAAAAAAAGGCTTTTTTTTTTTTTTAAAAAAAAAAGTCTTTCTGTCAGTTCAAAGCCAACATTTAAAGCCAATTTTTAATGGCTTTTTTTTTCCACTGTTGATTGGCTTCTCCCCAAGTCACATCGTTTTCAGTGAATCTGTTGAGAGTAGCACAGCGCCTGACATTATAAGGCGTAATAAGTTGGAATCTGGAAAGAGTCCTCCATCTATCTGTTATGAAGTAAGCAGGCCTGGGAGGCGATGCAACAGAGTAACGCCAGGATTTTAAAAACAGGGGAAATTTTATTTATGTAGTTACTCTATACTTTTTTTTTTTTTTTTAAAGCAAAAGTGAGAATGAGAAACGACTTAAGATGAAAGGAATTGGAAGTGTACGGTTGGTATGCCTTTTGCTCTGCAGCACTTAGCAGAAGAGACAGGCTTTGGCCCTGGGAAGCTCCTCAGTGGCACAGCAGAAGAAGCAGCCCAGAAAGCTGAATAACTGCTGCATCTTTGGGGCCACTCACCTCTGCTGAGGGGAAGGAAACACAGATTCTCCACCAGCATTTCCAGTGTCAAACAGCCTCGAGCCCTGCTTGTGCTGTGGCTACAGCAGCTTGTGCATGGAAGGAAGCTGCAGATCAGTAGCGTAGGTCTTAGGGAAGACGTGGGGTCTGGAAGGCATTTGTCTTTGTCCTACAGATACGCAAGCTTTTGTTCTTCCCTCCCCAGCTTCGCAACAGTGATTTAATACCAAATTGTTCATGTAGTTGCACTGTGTGGAATAGTGTTGGCACACAGAGCTATACACTGAGACATTATACAAGATGAATTTTAAAATAATTTAAAAAAAAAAGTCCATGTCTTGTTCAGCTCCATTTTAGGAAGCAAGGATGGGAAGATCACCACTGATTAAATGTATTTGGTGTAATTCTGTTGACAACAAAGGAATTACACTGATGCAGAAATTTGAAAGTGGTTTACAGATAACAGTTATTGGGGAGAAGAGGTAAGGAAGAAGATGAAACATTAAAAGCTGCTTTTAAATGATGGTGTGTTCTAGCTAAAATAATGAGTAAGATAAAAACCATTTAGTACAAAGAGGTGAAAGCAACCCCCTCCCTTTAGACTGAAACGGGTACATGCCTAAACTTTGCTTCCAGAAAGTCTTAATTTTCCTCATTTCGTGCTATTTAACCTTGTAGTGGGTAGAACTTTGGGTTACGCATAATCCTATCTGAACAGCAGGGAT